>NC_092040.1:74531572-74661820 GCF_003086295.3 Arachis hypogaea
GATAGTAAACCTATTTTCCAATGTTGAAGCTTTTTGTTAACTCTATCTTTTATGTAGTTGAAAGTCATCCTTTTAGATCATTGTATCTCCGATGGCAAGCCTAAGTACTTATTTTGATTACCCACATGAGGAACTTGAAGGATGTTGGCTAAGTGATCTCGTAGTGGAATAGGTGTGTTCTTGCTTAAAAACACTGACGATTTGTTCAGATTAACTATTTGGCCACTAACTTCTTCATATGTGTGTAAAATATGGATTAAACTCTGGCAATCTTCTTCTGAAGCTTTGCTGAAGAGAATCGAATCATCTGCAAAAAATAGGTGACTCACTCTAGGACATATGTGATTGAGTCTCAGCCCAGTAATTTCCTGCCTATGTTCTCATCTGTGGAGCAGATGGGATAAACCCTCTGCGCAAAATAAGAAAAGATAGAGGGAAAGAGGGTCGCCTTGATGTAGCCCTCTGCATGGTTTGAAAAAACCATGAGGTTGTCCATCCACAGTAACAGAATAAGAGACCGTCATCACACATTCTTTGATCCAAGTCAACCATTTGTCGCAAAACCCTAATTTCTGCATCACAGCCCACACAAAAGACCATTATACTCTGTCGTAGGCCTTACTCATATCTAGTTTCAGGGAAAAATCACATTCTCCGTACGTCTTATTTTTCAAAAAATGCATAAATTCATCCGCTATTAAGACATTATCACTGAGTCTTCCTTTAACAAAAGTACTCTGAGAATTGCTTATCACTGCATTCATGACTAGTTGCAATCTATGCACTAGTATCTTAGATATGATTTTGTAGAAAATGCTACTAAGACTTATAGGACGAATTTGATTCATAGACCTAGCATTATCAACCTTTAGAATAAGACAAATATGAGTATGATTGAATGCCTTTAGGATTTTTTCTCCCGAAAAGAAACTTCTTACTGCTAGAATCACATCCTTTTGTATAATCTCCCAGAAAAATTAAAAAAATTTTGCTGTGAATCCATCATCTCCCGGGCAGATAACGGGTTGATAAAGAACGCAGCATTCTTGATTTCATCATCTGAGATAGGCCTGACAAGCGTTCTATTAGTGACATCAGTAATTTTTCCTGGAATACCCGTAATTTCCCCTGCTTGATCTCGCGGATTACTTGAGGTAAAGAGTTTAGTAAAATAGTGTTGAGCCATATTTGCAATTCCTTCTGCATCTTCTGCTATGTTACCCTCTTCATCTTCCAAGTGGTGAATCTTATTTCTTCTATTCCTTTCTTTATATTTGAAATGGAAGAATTTTGTATTTTTGTCTCCCCACTTCAGCCACTGAACCCTCGATTTTTGTCTCCCCATTTGAAATGGTTTTTATGCTTTGGATTCTGATTAGAGAATTCGACGAGGAATTTTTTTGCCATTCTACTAACTTGTGTCTACAGTGCTTCAATTTTCCAGCAAGCCTGAACATAGGGGAACCCTCAATTTCATGCTTCCAAGCTTGCTTGATCAAGTTAACTACGTCTTCATTCTCGCACCACCTTTCTTGAAATCTGAACCTCCTCTTATTTTTCCTCATTTGTCGTTCCTCACACAGTAATAAAGGCCTGTGGTTTGAACCAAAATCTTCTAAATGAGTGACATATACATTTGGAAATTCTTCTCTCCAGCTCCTACTAACCAACACCCAGTCCAACCTCTCCCTAATTAGGTTCCCTCCAAACTGCCTATTGCACCATGTAAATTTTTCTCCTTCATATCCCAAATCCATTAGATTTCCAGAATTAATGAAATCATTAAAGTCCTGGATAGATGTATTTGATTTGGATTTGCTGCCTTTCTTTTCATGGTGAGTTGTAATTGCATTGAAGTCCCCCATGATTGTCATTTTGTTGCTGCTTATGCCTATTAATTGGTTTATTTGATTGAACTGGTCTCTTCTTTTTTCTTCCTTCAGTGTCCAAATACACACCAAAAACCTCCCTTATCGATTCTTGTTGCTGGCCTCGGCACCTAAAATGGATATAGAAATTGTCTCGGTTTGGGATTTGCACCTCCACCTCTTCCTTCCATGCCACTACTAATCCACCTGACAATCCTATTGGTTTGACTATGTAGAAAGAGGGAAACCCAATCTTCCTCATAACTCCTTCGACTTTCGATATACTATTTTTTGTTTCACATAGAAATAGTACATCGGGGGAATGAGACCTAACGATCCCTTGAATGTTGAGAACTGTCAGGGGTTTTCCCAAACCCCGACAGTTCCACATCTTCAGTTTCATACCAACATATGGCACCCTCTCCCTGATGTGTGGAAAGCGATCCAACACAAAACTCACCGGCAAGTGTACCGGGTCGCATCAAGTAATAATAACTCACATGAGTGAGGTCGATCCCACAGGGATTGAAGAATTGAGCAATTTTAGTGTAGTGGGTGATTTAGTCAAGCGAATCAAGTTTTGGTTGAGTAATTTGTGTTTAACAAGAAGTAAATGACATTAAATGTAAAGGGGGAAGGGAAAAGTGCAGTAAATTGAAGAACAGAATTGTAAATTTGCAGAATCTTAAAGAGCAAGAAAGTAAATGACTGAAACTTAAAGTGCAAGAAACTTAAATTGCAGTAACTTAAATAGCAAGAAAGATAAATGGCTTGAATATAAAAGGGAATTGAGGAATGGGATTGCAAGATCTAAACAGAGAAGAAGTAAATTGCAGCAATTGATTGAGCAGAATTTAAATCAGGAGCAAATAGCATTCAAACAGAAAGAAAATAAAATGCAGCAAAGGTTCACAGAAGAACCAAGAGTGAATTATGATCTCAGGATCCCAAGGGCTTAGGTAGCAAAGCCTAAAACCCAATTTCCTTCCCAGATCTGAATTAACTAAGCAATTGACAGAAAATTAATGAAGAAGTAATAGAAGAATAGAATTGGAATTGAATTATGCAGAAAACAAAGTGCAAAGAGTTTGAATGGGAATTGGGACAGAATTTCCCCAATTTCACACACCCAAATCTCAGAAAAATAAGAGTAGAATTGCCCAAGGGAAATGAGGAAGGAGATCAATCAATTCTCCCTTGATCCTCTTAGTGCTCAGACAAGTCTCTCAAGAAAGCTCAAAGAAAAATGAAATTCAAAAGCTAAGGCAAGAGTAAGTCAGAAGGTAAAAATTCAAAAGAAGGTAAAAGCCCTTAATTACATCAAACTAGCTTCTATATATACACTTTCTATTCTTGGATTTTGGGATTTGGATGGGCTTTTGATTTGGTGAAGAAATGAACTAAAATGGGATTTTAATTTAATTTTTCGGCCCATGAAATTCACTCCCAGGAGGCTGCCCTGCCCTTGTGGAGGGCAGGGCAGAAAATTGATGCATGGTGCAAGAGCTTGGTGCGGCCTTGGTGCAAGTTGGTGCGACGTGGTGCGCGTCTGGCGCGTCCTGGTGCGGCAAGATGCTGCCCTGCCCGCGCCAAGGGCAGGGCAGAAAAGTTGGTGCGACGTGGTGCGCGTCTGGCGCGTCCTGGTGCGGCAAGATGCTGCCCTGCCCGCGCCAAGGGCAGGGCAGAAAAGTTGGTGCTGCCAGGGTTGAGGCGTGCGTGCGTTGGTGCTGCCAGAGGAGGAAATTGGTGCGCCAGGAGGAAAATTGGTGCGCCAGGTGACGCAAAACGCTGCCCTGCCCGCGCCAAGGGCAGGGCAGGAACGGTTTGGTGCGCCAGGGTTGAGGAGCGCGCGCCAGATGCTGCCAGGACGAGAGTTTGGTGCGCCAGATTTCAAAGTTGGTGCGCCAGAATTTTGTGTGTGGTGCGCCAGTCCAATTGCTGCCCTGCCCGCGCCAAGGGCAGGGCAATGTTCCTTCCTTCACGTCTCGGGTTCGATCCTGGGCGGATACACACGCTTCATTAATTTTCTTGATTTCTTGGCACGGCAATGGGTCTTAGAGCTTGGCTTCCTCATGGTTCCTTGTTCGAACCTTGTAGCATGCATAGTTGATATTTTCCCCTTTATTTTCTTCCTCATAGAGCCCGATTCTGCCCTCCACAAGGGCAGGGCAGAGTTGCCTATTCTTGTTTGGTCACCTAATGTTGCTCTCCTAGAGGGCATTCTGCCCTTGTGGAGGGCAATGTTGCTTCCCCCATTGCAATGCGGCACGCTTCTCTCCTCTTTGGCCACGCTTTCCTTTTCTTGGGCTACGCTTCTTAGGCCACGCTTTTCATTTTCTTTTCTTTTCTTCACCTACAATAAACCAAACAACCACTCAAAGTATCACTAAATTCAAGAGGCTTATAAATCAATTAAAATGCAATTAAAATTAGCTTAAACCTCATGATTTAACATTAATTTCATGGTGGTTGCTTGATTTAGAGAAGTTATGCATTTTCACTCCAAATTACTTACTTAGGATGCAAGAAAGTGCATAAATGCTAACAAAACAAGTGAAATTAGCTTGAAAAATGGGTATATGATGACTTGTCATCACAACACCAAACTTAAACCTTGCTTGTCCCCAAGCAAGCATCAAAACTAAGAGTAAATGGAATGAATAAGAAAAGGATATTTATCCTTATTATGCAGATAGCAGAACTTGATCTATGGGGCATTTATGCAGACAATGACAACTCAAGTTATTGTTCTTGTTACATAATATACATTTTGCATCAAAGGTTTGCTAAACTTGCTGTTATAAGACTCACTATTTACTCACTCCCTTGTTAACTTTTCTTGGCTTATAAAGCTTTAACAAGCTTATTATTCTGTCAGAGGTTGGGTGTCAAATGCTGCAGCATAGCCTTTGGCTTTATTTTCTTTTCTTTTTGCTCAACATCTTTCCACCACAGACACTTGGCTCACTAATTCTTCCTAGGATCATTGATGCCCAGCATCTCTTTGGATAACTAAGTGTTCTGTATCCAAGTTGCTCTTTATTGTGGATTTTCAATTGGCCATCCCAAATCAGTTGATCTAAGTGACCGGGTTTCAAAATACCCCTTAGAATTTACTCATCCAAGCAGATCTCAGTACAAGAACACCACAGGCATATGTCCTAAGGTTCAAGCTATTGGTGTCCAACCTTTATTCTTTGTTTTTCTTGCCATTTTGGCTTTTTCCTTCCTTTTTCTTTCTGTTTTTGTTACCAAGGGTTGTTTCATTCTTGATAAAAGTCTTTGTAACAGCAAGCCAACTCACAATTGGATGAGAATGATATTATGCAACAATTATTTCATGAGTCATGCATTTAATCAAACACATGTACCACCACCAACTTCCATTCATACTTATGCAACATTGGATATTTTACTTTTCAATTCAAACCAAACTCTTTTATGTAAGCATATGGGAAACAAAGCAATATTTAAAGCTAAGTGATGGATACAAGCATTATGCAGACTTGGTATTTTTTTCACAAACAATTTCACTTGAAGCTAGATGAGCACTTTAGCAAGAAATACAATGGTTCCCATGTTCGAAACAATACACAACAGCAAGGATTAAGTTCAGATACAACCTTTGAAGTTGCAGCCCTTTGATTATTCCTTCTGTTGTGTTTTCTTTGAGTTAAAATGCATATTGTCTTCAATTGTTGACTCATGTCCTGCATAATCCTCAAAGTTGCTTGCTTCTCAAACCCTTAATTTTATGGTTAGTGTGTATAATACTGAGTGTGGCTCCAGGATTGATTTTTGGTGTAGGGACACCAAACTTAATTGTTTGCCACTACTTCAGATGTAACAAGTTAACCATAATTGAAACCTTGTATCCTTGCTAAAGGTAAATGAACTAAAAGCTAGAAAACAATTCAACAGTTGAATAATGTGTTTGATTGCTTGGAGCTAGAGTCATGCAGGAGGTGAGAATGTGTTTTCAAATGATATTTTTGGTGGAACACCAAACTTAGAAATTTTCATTCTCCCTCAAATTGTTTTGGTGTGCAACACCAAACTTAGCTCCTTGCAATGCATACTGATTATTCAACATTTTTATTGAAAAGCTATGAAAAGAAACTACCTCAGGTTGGGTTGCCTCCCAACAAGCGCTCTTTTATTGTCATTAGCTTGACATCTTCATTTTTGCTTATCATGGGGGTCGGAAATCACAGTGCCTTAGCTTGTCTGTCTTCACTGTGAACTTCCTTCCGGTTTCCTCTTTGATGACTTCTATACATTCTTGTGGAAGGATCTTAGTCACAGTGTAGTGATCAGACAACTGTGAGGATACCTTCAAGGGTTGAATATTGATCATCATTCGATCCCCTAGTGAAAACCTTCCAGTGAGGATTTTTTGCTTTTCTTTAGTTTTATCCTCTGCTTCTTCTTGAAAGAATTCCTTGTTGTGTTTTTCTTGGCTGGTGCTTCCTTTGTCCAGTATTTTCTCGTTGTCCTCTATGATCCCTTTCCATCCTTCCTTCTTTGTAGCATCTTTGTTGTTGGTTGTTTTATCTTCAATGGTTTTGAAGAAAGTATCTGGTTTCTTCTCACCCATTTCTGCAAGGTACTTTGCCAATTGAGCTATCTGCTCCTCAATTCCTCTCATTAACACTTCTTGGTTCCTTGTTGTTTCCTCTTGATGTTTCATCATTCTCTCCATTAGGATCTCCAAGTTTGTGATTCTCTGAGAGTCTTGTGAGGTTGGTTGGTTATGACCTGTTGAAGGTAGGAAGGGTGGGTGTGGTGGAGGCATATAGTGGTTGTTATTGCTGTAATGGTGTTTTTGATGATTTATGAAGTTCGGGTTGTTATAATGGAATTCCCTTGGTCTGTGATTTTGGTACTCATTCCTTCTCCAGTTGAGATGGGTTTGGAAATGTCTGTGTTGTGAGTATTGGCTTTGGGTGGTATTAGTGGGTGGGGGAGGTTGATTGGTTGTGGTCATGGAATTGTCCTGGCGGAAACTTCCTTGTTCTTGATGTTGAGGCTCCCTCATTCTCAGATAAGAATGAGGTCTCCATGGTGGGAATTTGGCATTCACTGCAGCAGACAATTCTATGTTTTGCTGTGGTTGATGGTGCATTTGTTTGTTTTGGTCCTTGAATGCATTCACCCCTTCAATAATTGCCACTTCTTTTTCTGAGATTGCATTCTGTGGTTTCTCATATGGATGTTGGTTGTTGACTCCTTTGTCATTAAAGTCTGTAATTCCTTGAGCGTTTGTTGTTGCTTTGAGTAGGCCATCTGAGAAGTAATCCACTGCTATTCTTGTTTCTGGGGTCAATCCTTCATAGAAAGCTCGGAAGCCCACTTTGTCAGTTGCTTTCTTGTATCTTTCCCAAGCCTTGAAGAGTGGTTCTTCGTCCCCTTGTGTGAATAGATGTTCCTCTTCTTTCAGCTGGATGATCTGTCTGGATGAGGTGAATTTGGCCAGAAATTTGGTGACCAAATCATCCCAACTAGTGATACTTCCTTGGGGAAAAGTTTCAAACCAGTGTGCAGCTTCACCCTTCAATGAGAAGGGGAATAACAGGATCTTGTAAGTGTCCTGATCTGGACCATCAGTTTTTACCGCATTGCAAGTTCTCAGGAAAGTAGATATATGCTGTTGAGGATCCTCTGATGGATTTCCATCATAAGAACAATTGTTCTTGATGAGTGTAATGAGTGGTGGCTTCATGTCATGATACCCTCTGTCTGTAGAAACTTGATTTCCTGTGATATGCAAACAATCAGGATGACCAAACAACAACACGCTTGAGAGTTAAGTGCGATTATTTGAAAAAAATTTGTTAGTGAGTTAATAGAGGCAATTTCTCAAACAGTTAGTGTGTTAGTAGGAGTTAGAACAACAGAAAAGAAAAAGTGCTTAATCTAGACCTCCACTTCACTTAATCATTGTCAATCTATTTCAATCCCCGGCAACGGCGCCAAAAACTTGATGTGTGGAAAGCCATCCAACACAAAACTCACCGGCAAGTGTACCGGGTCGCATCAAGTAATAATAACTCACATGAGTGAGGTCGATCCCACAGGGATTGAAGGATTGAGCAATTTTAGTGTAGTGGGTGATTTAGTCAAGCGAATCAAGTTTTGGTTGAGTAATTTGTGTTTAACAAGAAGTAAATGACATTAAATGTAAAGGGGGAAGGGAAAAGTGCAGTAAATTGAAGAACAGAATTGTAAATTTGCAGAATCTTAAAGAGCAAGAAAGTAAATGACTGAAACTTAAAGTGCAAGAAACTTAAATTGCAGTAACTTAAATAGCAAGAAAGATAAATGGCTTGAATATAAAAGGGAATTGAGGAATGGGATTGCAAGATCTAAACAGAGAAGAAGTAAATTGCAGCAATTGATTGAGCAGAATTTAAATCAGGAGCAAATAGCATTCAAACAGAAAGAAAATAAAATGCAGCAAAGGTTCACAGAAGAACCAAGAGTGAATTATGATCTCAGGATCCCAAGGGCTTAGGTAGCAAAGCCTAAAACCCAATTTCCTTCCCAGATCTGAATTAACTAAGCAATTGACAGAAAATTAATGAAGAAGTAATAGAAGAACAGAATTGGAATTGAATTATGCAGAAAACAAAGTGCAAAGAGTTTGAATGGGAATTGGGACAGAATTTCCCCAATTTCACACACCCAAATCTCAGAAAAATAAGAGTAGAATTGCCCAAGGGAAATGAGGAAGGAGATCAATCAATTCTCCCTTGATCCTCTTAGTGCTCAGACAAGTCTCTCAAGAAAGCTCAAAGAAAAATGAAATTCAAAAGCTAAGGCAAGAGTAAGTCAAAAGGTAAAAATTCAAAAGAAGGTAAAAGCCCTTAATTACATCAAACTAGCTTCTATATATACACTTTCTATTCTTGGATTTTGGGATTTGGATGGGCTTTTGATTTGGTGAAGAAATGAACTAAAATGGGATTTTAATTTAATTTTTCGGCCCATGAAATTCACTCCCAGGAGGCTGCCCTGCCCTTGTGGAGGGCAGGGCAGAAAATTGATGCATGGTGCAAGAGCTTGGTGCGGCCTTGGTGCAAGTTGGTGCGACGTGGTGCGCGTCTGGCGCGTCCTGGTGCGGCAAGATGCTGCCCTGCCCGCGCCAAGGGCAGGGCAGAAAAGTTGGTGCGACGTGGTGCGCGTCTGGCGCGTCCTGGTGCGGCAAGATGCTGCCCTGCCCGCGCCAAGGGCAGGGCAGAAAAGTTGGTGCTGCCAGGGTTGAGGCGTGCGTGCGTTGGTGCTGCCAGAGGAGGAAATTGGTGCGCCAGGAGGAAAATTGGTGCGCCAGGTGACGCAAAACGCTGCCCTGCCCGCGCCAAGGGCAGGGCAGGAACGGTTTGGTGCGCCAGGGTTGAGGAGCGCGCGCCAGATGCTGCCAGGACGAGAGTTTGGTGCGCTAGATTTCAAAGTTGGTGCGCCAGAATTTTGTGTGTGGTGCGCCAGTCCAATTGCTGCCCTGCCCGCACCAAGGGCAGGGCAATGTTCCTTCCTTCACGTCTCGGGTTCGATCCTGGGCGGATACACACGCTTCATTAATTTTCTTGATTTCTTGGCACGGCAATGGGTCTTAGAGCTTGGCTTCCTCATGGTTCCTTGTTCGAACCTTGTAGCATGCATAGTTGATATTTTCCCCTTGATTTTCTTCCTCATAGAGCCCGATTCTGCCCTCCACAAGGGCAGGGCAGAGTTGCCTATTCTTGTTTGGTCACCTAATGTTGCTCTCCTAGAGGGCATTCTGCCCTTGTGGAGGGCAATGTTGCTTCCCCCATTGCAATGCGGCACGCTTCTCTCCTCTTTGGCCACGCTTTCCTTTTCTCGGGCTACGCTTCTTAGGCCACGCTTTTCATTTTCTTTTCTTTTCTTCACCTACAATAAACCAAACAACCACTCAAAGTATCACTAAATTCAAGAGGCTTATAAATCAATTAAAATGCAATTAAAATTAGCTTAAACCTCATAATTTAACATTAATTTCATGGTGGTTGCTTGATTTAGAGAAGTTATGCATTTTCACTCCAAATTACTTACTTAGGATGCAAGAAAGTGCATAAATGCTAACAAAACAAGTGAAATTAGCTTGAAAAATGGGTATATGATGACTTGTCATCACTCCCATTTTAGATGGTGTATTGACATCGTGGCACAACTTTTTACTACTTGCATTATTTTCGTCCTCCTCTGATCTTCTTTTAGACCCCAACACTGAACTGACTATACCCTTTCTTGCCAGGTGTTTCAAGTTCTTTCTTCTAATAGTCTTCTTACCATTTGTGTTAGTAGTTTCACTGCTCAAAACCCTGCCTTCCTCTATATTGAGCTTGATTGAATTTTCTGTATCAATAGTACCTTCTTTACCTCTTTGTTCGAATCTTTCCATACTGTCCGCACCATCCTCCTTTTCTCCTCTTTCCCCCTCTTGAGTTTCTTCCCTTCTTGGAACACTGCCTATTTCTCTAATTCGAGAGTTGCCAGGAACCGATAAACTAGCAAACCCTTTTATTAGGCTAATAAGAGTTGGTTTTTTGGTCTTGTGTTTTTCCTCCTCTGGATTTGCAGCAGCATTTGGGTTTTGGTTCTCCTTTTTCTGATCCACTCTCCACCTAGTCTGCTCAGCCCGAAGCCATGCCCCCCACATCTCCTCTCTATTTTCACCAGCTACTGAGGCTTCCAGGTAATTGCTGCATGTTCTAACTTCATGACTGATATATCCACAGTAATGACAAAAATTTCTAATCCTCTCGTACCGGAGATTTAATTCAGTCACTTTATTATTGCTGCCCGCAATTTTGAGGCATCTTCATAAGGGTTTTGTGATATCCAGCAAAACCTGAATCTTGAGAATTCTCTCGTCTTTCCCTCGCATCGTGAACAGATCAACATCTAAGACCCTTTCCAACGCCTCCCCCGCCTTCTTTCCCAGATTTTTTGTTTTGCAATGCTCTGGGACTCCCCACAATTATACCCAGATAGGGACGTAAACGAACTCTTCTTCCTTTATCTGCATGTCTTCCTCCCATCTTCTCAGGTTCAAAATATAATTCTTAAATAGCCAAGGTGCTCCCTTTTCGACTCTAATCAAATCTATCTCTTTATCAAAGAAGAATTGAAAAACATTGTCTTCATGGTTCAAAACTTTAAATCCATCTGGTTGTCTCCAGATGGCTGTAAGAGCTGCTTCCAGAGTTCCAGAACTAAACCCTCTGTCCGCCAACAATTTGCCAACCAGACTTTTCGAACACTTCTCTACTCCTTCTTGTATATCTTCGTTATCAAATTTTACTACCGTCTCCTCCTCACTTTCTGCCGAAATAGGGTTAGACAGACCTGAAGGAAACGAGGCAGCAGGCGCTGCCATTGTTTGCCCAGATAGACCTAGTGAATGACTCACAAAATTAAGATTTCTCCTAAATCCTAGCAGAGCACTCAACAAACCCTAGACTCAGGACACGTTTTTTTCAGGAAAAATATATTGATTAAACTAACAGAATTTTTTTTTGTTCACTGATGAATTTTATTAATTAAATAAGTGTTAATAAAAAAAATAGTATTTGCATAAAAAATATTGTTACAATATATAACTTTTGTTTTAAAAAAATTTAAATTTGTGTAATAAAATATATCTACGTTTTTTAAATATAATTATTTTACATTAATATTTAATTTTTCTTTAAAAAGCACTACAATTATAAGAAAATTAAATTTTGATGTAAAACTTTTGTTACAAATATAATATATTTGTTTTTTGTACAGACACCGGTATATCGCCTAGACATTTTTCTTTTGTGACTCATATCGCCTAGACTTATCTTTAAGTAATTGCTGAGTGTTAGACTAGGCTTTCATCTTAAACTAGAAAATCATTTTTCCTTTAAAAAAAAATATTGTATTATTCTGTTTTGTTCTTTCATAAAGTTTTGCATTATATTCTAGGTGAATATTCTTTTAGTAGTCTAGCTTCAAGCATTAAATAATATCAAAAGCTTTTCTTCCGAACCACTAGGAGTAAACTTTTTTGGTCAATGAGAACTAAAAAATTATAAAGCTGTGAATTCTTATTCTTGTATCTAATTGTTTAACTATTACACATAAAGTATGTGTCATAGAACGTTCAATGTGATTTATTCACAAGTCTTGAGTAAATACAAAAAAGGGGGAAAAAATACATGTTTGAAGTTAGAATAAAGTATCTAATTAAATCAAACGAACTCGGACAATGACACAAAATAAATAATTTCGGCATGATGCCCACACACCGTACCACCCACCAAAACAAAACTTTATTCATGATATTTTTACATGTATGTATAAAGGGTTATGAAAAAAATTGTAAAATGATTAAGTGAGGAATTAATTATTTTTAAATTAAAATAACAAAATTTATATATTATAAAAAATTATAAATTTAATAATTAATTAATTTTTTATTTTATGACTTTATTAATCTTTTTATTTTAAAAAATCTAAATTCATGGACAAACTCCTCAAGCAATACGACATGGGGCAACGTGTCATATTTCTTTATTAACATTTTTTTTATCTACTAACCAGTGAGTCATATGCTCTGTTCAGATTTAGATTTAAATTAGCATTTGAAAAAAGTCAAAAAATTGATGCTGTTTTATTTTTAATTTAATTTTAAACGCTTCCACTGGTCACTATAACTTTTCTTGTTAAACTATTAGATAGCAAAAAAACTAGCAGCCTGGTAGAGAAGAAAAATTACATTTGCCTAAATTTTAAACCCTAAACTCTAAATTTTAAATCTTTAAATAAAATTTAATACCACAATAGATTAGTCTTTAACTTGTAGGATTAAAAATACCGTGAAAAATCAAATAAAAAAATTTATTGTAAAACAAGAAGTTCTTAAAATTTAAAAAAAAATGAAGATCTAATCACTAATAAATAAATTAAGATAATAAATTCATACATAATACAAATTATAAAAGTAAAGATAATTAAATATTTTTTATTTTATTAATTTTTTACTGTAAATAATCTTTATTAATAGTATTTTAGTCGATATATAGACAATTTAATAAAAGAGATATAAAATATAATAATTCGTGTGTTTTGTTTATCTGTATTTATAGGTTGTATAAGATAGATAAAAATTATATTATTTATGTGTATTTGTATACAGAAAAATTAATAGTTAAAAAGTCAGTTTGTTAATTAATTATTGATCAAGATATCTACCTTCTAGAAATTTTGATATTGATAAAGGTATAATCATATGAAATGTCATATTTAATATTACCTATTATTGTGAAGGAAGCTTATTTTTCCTAAATATATTATTGAGATTCTTTGGTAGGTATATGTATAGACTAGACCGACCACACGTGAACTTGGGTGCTCAGAATATTATTTAGAATTCATGATTATATATTGCAACCATTATGTGCTTTGTGATGATGGAATCCATTTACAAGAAGATCAACTTGCACTGCATGCAAATTTTAAAAAACAAGACAGTGGTTGGTGTTACTTCTGGGAATTTTGTGGCTTTATTCATTAAGTTTCTATTCTATCAATCTATCTATTTGAGTTGGCTATATAACCTAAGCCTAATTTCTTATGCCAGTGGTTAGGCTGTAAAGGAGATTCCCTCACTTCAGATACACAAAAATGGTAACCCACTTGTAACAATTTCTTTCTATTTTGGCTTGGTCAAGAACACCCCAATTAAACTTTAGGAGACCATTAAAAAACTTCATTAAATAAGCCTTTGGTTTCAGTAAAACATATGCTTTTGTTTTCATCGCTTTAATTTTTTTGTTTCAGCTTTGGATTTTGCTATTTATTTGTTTAGTTAACTTCTTGCATCAGGTTTTTGGGTTGATATTATGAGATAGCAATAATTAACATTTAACTTGTCACACCAATATTTAGTGATGGGTACTATAAAAGTGTATAAAGTATGCCGAAAGAGTAAAATTAAATAACGTGTGTTATGGGTATCACCACTTAAAAATATTATTTAAATAAAATATAATTGCAGATATATTATACACCCTTTTTATATTATTATTATGTATTGAGTATTGGCCATATTCAATTTAACAAAATAAATTAATGTTAAGAACTAAAATAAGATTTTCAAGACAAGAATTTAAATAGAGGGACCTAAAAAAAGGAAAGTATTTTTATGAATTAAAAGGTTATTTAAACCCTCGAAGAAAAACAAAAGGTGGCACCAGCCTTAAAGTATATATAACAAAACATTAATGCTGGAGTATAATTATATTATATTATTTTATTATTTAAAAAAGAAATGTGTTTGAAAAACTTATCCAGTCTTAAACATGGTTATCTTTTTCCCTTGGACCAGCGAGGAGCCAACTAACAGAAAAAAGAACCTTAAATTATAAAGTTGAGTCAGCATCAATCATATTTATTTATATATACTTCTGTTGTGTACTGATTCTATTTTGCATCTTATTCAGTCTCCTCGAATGTACCTTCCCAACTATACTCAACAGGTTTTTTTTTAAGTCCATGAAAATAGTCAAAATAAATATATATATCTTTTATTGTGTATTTTTACTTTTTCAAAAATATTAAAATAAAACAGATAAACCAAACATGCCCTAGGGTTGATAATTATTTGAAAGTTTCTTGTGGAACATAATCTGGCTTAGTGGCATATTGCATGAAATGAAATGAAAAGCCTAAGACTACAAAAACATAATGTTAATAATATTCATTTAAAACTCATTTTGCTCCCACGCCAACCATTTGATGGAAGTTCACTAAACAATAATCGGAAACAATTCAATTCCTACCACAGTAATCAATGTGAAATCTATTAACATGGTTAGCTAAAATATCTGCAACATCTACCTATCACTTTCTAAAATTTAAACTATGACATTAGTGCATCAATTCAATGAGAAAAAAGGGCCATGAAAACACTCAATAAATTGGATTATGTTAATAACACTTGAGGGTTAAAAGAAGCCTTTTACAATGCTGGGAAACAAGAGTTCTCATTTTCCCACTTTACCAAAACAGAATTTCTCTTCTGCTCTACCCTTTCAAGATTGGATGATAACTGGAATAAGTCCACAGTGGATCCATGTTCCAAGGGCGAACAAATGTCATCACTACTGGCTCGATGATCAGGGTGGCCGGCATCAGAAAGCATTGCCGATTCACTCTTGATAAATTCTTTATGGTTCATCTCGCACGGAAAGGACTCGTCCACAACGTATTTACCCTCATTGCTTATATCCAAAGGCATTTCAGAGATGCTGTGAAAACTAAAGGAGCTGGCTAAAGGATTTTCTTCTGAGGGGCGCGATGGAATCTGTGACTGAGCTGACAGAAGAGAGAGAGCACGGCTAGATAACTCCTGACCATGCGCGACCGGTGCTGCGAATTGAGGGCTGAAAATAAACTCCTCTTCTAATTTGACATTGCCATTCTGAGAGATTTTATCATACTTGCCACTTCGAAATATGTCTGGAAATGAAAATTGTGGCCTCTTTTGTAAGGAAGACTCCATATATCTTGCACCTGCAAACACATTTGGCGTAAAGAGAACCAAGTTGTTAGACTCTTTTCGTCAGAAAACAAAGATCTCAGAGCGATTTTTCCAATTATCCTCTTAAAAGCTAGTCGACAAGAGTAAAAATTATGCACAGATATTATATAATATATCTTAACTACAGCATCTTCAATCCTTAATCCCTTGTTTAGTAAAACATTTATTAATCTTTATTTTACCATTCTTGAAACTATGAATTGAACTAATCTTTAAAATACTAGAGGAAATGCAAAACACATAATTGCATAACTAAAAAAATCACACACACTTGTTAAGTGGTCCACATCATTCACCGGGACCACGGTAACTAAGAGGATAGAGAGATAACATATTTTAAAGAATCTATAAGTGCTTCTTTTGTCTGATATATTTTATAAAAGAAACAAAAGAAACTAAAATAAAATAAAGATTTGAAAACCGAAATGCCGTCTTTTCTAAAACGAAGGGACTTTAAATTTAGTTCATGACAGGAATTGTATCATTTTGAAAATTGCTTTGATGTTGCCAAAACTTCATTGGGCAGGGAGCATAAAAGAATGAATGCAGCCAATTCAATCACCTTATGCCAGAGTTGACTCAAATTTCTTATAGTTTTGGCACGACACATTTCACTATCTTATGGAGATGACTTCATTGTCATTACAGAATATTTCATTAAAAAATTACAGAATAAATTATCACACATATATGATCAAACATATATTATCAATTTAGTGATGTAAGATTTGACAAATGACATAACTTATAGTGATAAAAATGCATGATATTATAGTATATGCCCAAAGACACCTAACATAAAATGCCAAAACTGATTTATACTTGTACCCTGAGGATCTGGGAAAGAGATTTTTACGCTTGTAGACAAATATAATAACCATAAACAAAAGTGCATGGACGAACATAACTAAATAAGCAAAAGAGTAAATGACAAAATACAGCAGTTTTCAAATTGATTTTTAACTAACTAAGAATAAATTAAATCTTTGTTATATAGGAAGTCCTTCTCTATGTATAGGTATAGGTATACACGTAGTTGTACCTTCAAATCTTAAGCAATATGGTTACAATTTATGAATACCTTCTGATGTAGAAAGTTTGTAATTGTGAACTATAATGGAAAAATTCAACCATGCTACGAGTATACTAAAACTCAACCACCAAATCAGTTATCTATACAGAATACATGTTGACCAGCACATGTATTTAGACACAAACACATGAAGAAAGCAAGACATCCTATATGCGTATCAGCGTATCTAATCTAGTGTGCTAACTTCCCAAGATTGCACTCATAAGGGCTGAGATATGGTGTGGCAAAACATATTCTGTTAATATTCTGTTAGGATTTTATTACCTTGATGCGAATGAAGTATCTTATGCTGTTTACTAGTCATATAATCAAACTGAGGTTTCCTTCGCCGTTCATTGTGTCCTGCTAGACGCCTGCGACAGCTGCGCTTACCATCATCAAACTCAGCTAACAATTGGAACCTAATATAAGAACGAAAACAAGTTTGATTCAATCAATAGAAAATGATCAAAGTTCAATCTGCAAAAACTAAACTCAAAACCAAGATATTTCAACTGAAAGGCATTAGGCAGTTCATCTATGACAAATAATGTACAATTATTTATCACAACTTAATTAATTACTTATTTTTCAATTTCTATATTAATTTGACTAGGTTCATTGTAGGGAAATAAAGGAATCCAAAATTTACTGACCTGCTGCATTGCTGACAAAATCTCTGTTCAATACCGTTAACAATAACTTTAGCTGTCTTGGAATGAACATCACAAACCTTGTGCCTTTTGTGGTAATCTTTTGAGGAACTAAGATCCATGTTACAACCATAAACTTGACATACAGGAGTCTGATTCGGCGAGCATGAAGTGCGAGCTCTCTTTGCCAGTGTGGTCGGACTTGGTTGTTGCATTGGTATTAAAGTGAACCCTTCATTTCCAACTTTATCATTGCTTGCAGCTTGACAATCTGCTATTCTCCCTAGCTTCAGATCGATCAATGACGTATCTTGAGCCTTCAATTCACCTAAAGAACTCAAATGCTTTGACTCGGATTCTTCTTCCCCAAGAGAAGAATCCAAGTCAATAACTTGAGCAGAGGTATTCCCTCTTCTACTCAAATTACTATCTAGCTCGAAGGGCTTTCGGAACAAATCCGGGAACCCCAAGTCTACGAATTCCATGCTCCTAACTACCTCTCTTTCCGAATTGAAACCGCCTCTCTCGAAGTTACAAGAGGCTTTGTTGTCCCATTCAGTCATTGCCTTTCTACTTCTCACAAAAGCATCAAGTGAAAAATCCATTTCATCAGAAAACAAATATCCTTTCTCATCAGGAACATAACTCCAAGGTTCCATTATTGAATTGAAGTTGTAGAAGCTATGGAATATTGAAGAAATCCTACTCCACAACACAAATAAAAATAAATTATTCCTTTGCTTAAATCAAAGTGTATATTGAATTATTGACAGCAAAATCAGGCATAAACAGAAAGTTAATATACTAAATGAACAATAGGGAAAGAAGAAAAGCATCAAGCACAAGGAAAATAATGAAAGTAGTAATAACAATTTTCCTGATACAAATGCGTAAACAAGAACTTTAACCCCATAAGAGAAAAAAAAACTCAGATCCCACTTTCTTAATTAAACGATGCCAAAAACAGCATCCAAAAATCACAAGCTTTTCGAACTGTGCCAAGGAACCACGAAGATTGAAACCCAGATTATAGGAGTAGAATCATGTCTTTCAAGTTCAAAGCCTTATCGCATTAATGAAAGGATAAAAATGCTGGAAGCTAAAACCGTTCAGCTGAATAAGAAAGAAAGAAAGAAAGAAAGGAAGGAAGAAAGGAAGAAAAACCAGAAAATAAGTAGAATTAAATGAAAAAAATAATGTTCCCATGAAAGAAGCAGGCATAAAGGAATATATCACTAAATTCAATATGCTATGCTAGGATTCTATATGTTCGATCAATACAGTTTCATTGAAAGGAAACCAAACAGCAAAAACATTAAAAATTAAAAAAGCTATCTTTGAAGTAACCTGAGAGATGGGGTGGCACCCTGTGAGTGGTTTTGGGCACAGCAGAGAGAGAGAGAGTTATTTTTTGCTTTTGGGGTTCGGAATAGTGAGTGGAAACGCTGAAGAAGTGGAGGGAGTAGCGTGAGTCAACATGATTTCTTCTACCAAATGCGACAAAGGCATTGTCGTTGAATGTTAAGGGTCTCTTTTAGTAGCATTTGAGACACCAATTGACACTTCATAGAATTTTTTATTTAAATAAATTTAAAATTGTATTTTATTTACTGAAATGAATAATTTTAAAAATTATTATGAAAATACGTAGGATGGTTTCTCTCGTTTACAGTATAAATGAGATAAGTTTACACGTATCTCGTATACACTTTAAACGAAATAAGAGAATGCGAGTAGTACGTGTATATCTCGTTTACAGTGTAAATAAGATATATGTAAACTTAGCTTGTTTACACTATAAACGAGATATGTGGTAAATTATAATGTTTACGGTATAAACGAGATATTGTAAGACAAATTTTCAATAGTTATAAAAAGATATGCAACCCTTAGCATTCTCCACACTCATTTTTTATATCTTTTTGTCCTCCGTTTTTCTTCCAAAAAATAGGAAAAAATGTCCAGTAGTAGCAGATATATAGTTGTCTGTGTGTATCTCAATTGTCATATGAGAAACAGTGATAATGTGGTAATATTTGAGTGTGATAATTCGTTACTGTTACGCACTCGGCGAGTAAGTTCCTTATCAGAGTTGAAGAGTCTGATATTGAGTAACCTTGGTGGTGTAAGGAGAAAAGAGATTGAAAGGGTAGGGTAGAGGTTGCTAGCACCATTGGAAAACAGAAGTTTTCAGTTTCGTCTGTTTCGGCTCCAGGGCGATGAACATGTGCACCTCATGTTTGACATCCATGGGAGAATCATGTCAAAACAAGTGATGGAGCTTTCCGCCGAGGTTGGTGATGTTGGTGGCGGTGGATCCGTCTACTTGACCATTGTGCAGAATGACCTACCTCTCGCACCACCCCCAATTCATGTTGCTAGTCCAGTGGAAGACATGGACGTAGATGATGAAGACTCCGACGAAGAGTATGTTGTGAATAGCAATGAGAGTGGTTCTTCTGAAGATGATGAGGAGGAGGAGTTCGTACCAGAGACGCCGCGGAGGCAGTGGTGCACTATGTTTTGCCTCCCCTTCCCCCTCCCCCCTGATTCTGGCACTATTAGATGTACCAAGTCACTATCATGCATTGGATCTGGATGCGATGCATGAAAAATCTCCGTTTTCCAACACTGAAAAAGATTATTACAACCTAGACTATGGTATGGAATTTGGGGTCAGCCACAGATTCAAAATCAGAGATGTAGGGATGTAGGGTGTGAAGAACTATAACGTTCACAGAAGTACTGAGTATCGAGTGGTCGAATCGAATCGATTAAAGTACATGTGCACTGCTGCCAAGCTGCAACTGGATGTCCATGGAGTTTCTGTGTAGCCACCCGACAGAACATCAGATACTGGTGAGGTCAAGTTTAATTGTTGCATATTTACTAATTGATTATTGTTATATTTGGTGTAGCTTTTAACCATGAATGTTTTTTTTCGTTAGGGAGGTCCGGAGGGTTAGTGGAGTGTATACGTGTTTAGCACCCACCATATCCCAAGACCATCAACAGTTGAACAGCAGCCTCATCTGCAATGTCATCCTGTCGTTGATACAGTCCAACCCATCCGTTAGCATCCCTGTCCTACAGGGTGCAGTTCGGCAAAATCTATCAGTCCAAACCCTCGTATAGAAAAGTTTGGATGGCGAAGCAAAAGGCGATTATGCAAATATCCAGGGATTGGGAGGAGTCATACAATAAGGTGTCGAAGCTGCTACAAGCACTACAGAGTTGTTGTCCCAGATCAATATGTGACTTCAGGGCCTTACCCTACTATGATGAGCACCTTATGGTCCGCAACTATTGATGGGCGAAAATCGAATTCCGCACAACTAACTGGCAAGTGTATCGGGTCGTATCAAGTAGTAAAACTCACAAAAGTAAGGTCAATCCCACAGGGATTGATGGATCAAGAAATTTTAGTTGGTTGATGAGTCTAGTCAAGCTAACAGTTGGTGATTTGAGTGAAAATTGATTAAAAGAAAGTAAATTGCAAGAAATGAAAGTGCTGAAAGTAAATTGGCAGAAACTTAAATGGCAAGAAAAGTAAATTGCTGAAACTTAAAGAGCAAGAAACTAAAAGAGCTGAAACTTAAATTGCAAGAAATGTAAATAACTGAATCTTAAAGTGCAAGAAATTTAATTGCAGAATCTAAATTGCAATGAAAATTAAATTGCATGAATATTAAAGGGAATTGGGTGCAGGGGATCAAAACAGCAGTAACAGATTAAAGTAAATTCAAAGAGATCTAAATTGAATAAATTCAAAGAAAATTATTCAACAGGGATTGGAGATATCATAATCCATCTTGAATCAATTGATTCTCAACTTCTTTCTCAATCATATGAGTATATCTATGACGGATTGAAATTTATTGGATCCCAATTCCTTGGAAATCCAATCTCTCTAATCACAATCAATCTTGCCAATTTCTTGATCTAATTGTCATGAGATGAGTTAGAGCATATTCTCTTATCCATAAGCCACACAAGTTCTCAAAACCTCAATTCCTCCCGAATGGTGTTGGTTAGGAGAATTGTGAAGGATATAGCTCCAATTCTAATGTAGGTGATTTCCCTTTCGAGGCTCACACCCACATTCAGTTGAATTAAACCCCCTTCCAGAGTGAATAATTCACAATCAAAATAAAAGATATCCTATAGCTACCCAAGCGGATTGAGAAGAAGAAGAATTTCATTGATTCATTGTGATTACAATAGAGCTCCTCCCCCTAATGAATTTGGAGTTTAGTTCATCATTGCACAAGTAAAAATAAAGAAAGTGCAGAAAAAAGATACAAAGAAAATTGAGTGCAGAGTTTCCCAATTGGGATCCTGACTCTCTAGCTTTTCAGATCTGCTAGCCTTTCTTCCTAAATCAAATTCTTCTCTATTTATACACTTTTCAATTCAGTCTTCAAATCCTTGGATTGGGCTTTTTGGCCTTTGTTGAAGCAAGCTAGAATGGGTCTCAGTGATATTGAAGAGGGGCAATTGGCAATTCATGTTTTTTATCTGCATGGGTGCTCAATTTCACTAAAGCTGATGTCAACGTTGGTGCTCAACGTTTTCCAAAAAACATTGAGTCAAACATTTGGCTTGAAAAAAGATTTTGAAAGGAATGAGCGTTGGTGCCAACGTTTGACTCAACATTGGTGCACCAACGTTTTTCAACCCACGCGTGCGCGTCTCCCACGCATACGTGTCAAACAGTGTTTTGCGCGTGTACATTGCTCACGCGTTTGTGTGATTGGCCAAAATTTGCATCCACGCGTACGCGTAACCCACGCGTACGCGTCGATGTGATTTTTCCAACTCCAATTTTTGGCTTCTTATCAAGAATGTTGGAGGCAGTGTTTGAGGCAACGTTGGACCTCCAACATTTGCTTAGTCACACGTACGCGTTGGTGCGGTATTTTATAACCCACACTACTAACCGACAAGTGCACCGGGTCGTACCAAGTAATACCTTACATAAGTAAGGGTCGATCCCACGAGGATTGATGGATTAAGCAACAATAGCGTTTGATAGGGTTAGTTAGACAAGCATAAAATGGTTTTGAGATATTCAAAGAGCATTAAACAGCAAATTTGGATTATTAAAGACAGACGAATAAATAAGTTGGGAATAATATAATGAGAAGATAGCTAAGGTTTCAGAGTTATCTATTTTTCCGGATTAACTTTTACTACTAATTAATTTAATCATGCAAGATTTAATTTCATGGCAAACTACATGTGACTAGGCCCTAATTCCTTAGACCTTCCTAGTCTCCTCTAAAATTCATTAACTGCCAATTCCTTGGTCAATTAATTCCAAATAGAGGGTGATGATCAATTTCTAGTTTATATGCCAAAAGAATCCTAATTATCCACAAATAAAGGGATTATATGTCACATATCCCGTTAAATACAAACAATTAAAAATTCAGTATAATATGTTTTCAAGATGTTGTTTAAGTAAAGAGCTTTTCCAAGTTTTACAAGAACTTAATTAGAACATGGGTCATACTTCCGTTCCACCCACATTCATAAAATAAAGAACAAAAATAATTATTAAAATATAAATCAAGACATGAATTAAATTAAAAAGATCAAACGAATCAATCCATGAAAATAGACAATGCTCCTAACCTTAACAATGGAGGATTAGTTGCTCATGGTTCAGAGAATAAAACTAAGGGTTCTGGTAAAAAAATGTATCTCCCTGTCTAAATGTACAAAGTTCCTATTTATTACTAATCCTAATTAATTTAAAAATCTAATTTCTAAAACTAAAAATTAAAAATAATATCTTTTCCTAAAAAAAATAAGATTTGAATTTAAATTTGAATTAATTAACAGATCATCAGTTGATGGGTGGAGACCACTTGATTTGTCTATCCTGCAGCTTTTAATATGTGTTTTCTGGGCTGGAAACTGGGTTAAAACAGCCCAGAATTCGCCCCCAGCGTCATTTGTATTTTTGCCGATCACGTATGTGACGCGTCAGCGTCGTCCACACATTCGCGTCATTTGTGCATATTCCAGTCCACGCGTTCACATCAGGAACGCGATCGCATTATTGCGATTTCTCCATTCCGCGCGGTCGCGTGAGCCATGCGTCCATGTCGGTCTTCGCTGGTCATCTCTTTGGTTTCTTCTTTTTCTCTGCAGAAACTTCATCAAATCCCTCCGAATGCTACTTAAAATAAATAAAATTGTACAAAACTCAAAATAGCATCCATAGTGGCTAAAATATAATTAATTCTTAATTAAACTCAACAAATTAGATGCAAATTCACTAGGAAAAGATAGATAAGATGCTCACGTGTCACAACACCAAACTTAAACTGTTGCTTGTCCTCAAGCAACCAAAACAAATATAGGCTTGGGATGTGAATTTGCATGAGAATGAGAGTTCGATTAAGCTCATGTCTCTTTTTATAGTGGGGTTTATAACTGTAATTCTGAATAGGTTTGGCATCTCACTCTCCTTTAAATCAGAAGAATGTTAATATCATTCGGAATTAGAATCTGGATAATATTATGAATTCTCTGATCTTTACATTTCAGTTTAATCCTTGAACACAGCAACATTTACTTTAATTTATTTTTCTTTGGTGCTTTACACCTTGAGCCTAGCCGTGACCTTAAATGTTTTGTTTCAAGAGTTACTTGACACAGAAACACCACAAGCACTTAACTGGGGAACTCCCTTTGAGTCCTGATTTTTCTTTCAGTTACTCCCAGACAGTGGTGCTCAAAGCCTTTGACATACTCTGTTAAATGCACTTGGTCTCGACTTAAGTGTTCTATCTCAAGGATTACTTGACACAATCACACCACAAGCATGTGACTAGGGAAACAACTCTTTGAGATTTTAATCATGTCTGACCTCCCTAGTCATTGATGCTCAGAGCCTTGGACCTTGCTTTTATTATTATTTATTTATTTATTATTAATTTTTTCTTTCTTTTGCTGTTTCTTTTGCTTCAAGGATTAAATTTTTGTGTATTTCAGAGAAGTCATAATAATTCTCTAAATTTCTATTCCTTATACATCAACATCCCTTGATTCAAATTCAAATATGCACTGTTCAGATCATGCATCCAAAAATTACAGAAAATACCACCACATTTAAGTAAATAAGACTATTCTTAAGATTAACTCAATTTCTCATGCAATACATCACTTCTTTTTCTTTTCTTTTCAGTTCAAGTTCAGTGAGTGGTACATGAAACATCTTTTCAACATAAAAAAAAGAAAACTAAACTAGTCCTAAGATTCTAACTAATAAAGGATCATGCAACAAACAAAGCAAAATAGTAGAAAGTCGGAACATAACATAGAAAAAGAGGGGGGAATAAAAGATGAAAGGAACTCAACCACCTTAGTTATCCTAGCCGTCACTTTATTTTTCAGGTTGTGTTCCTCAGTGAAGATGATTCGCTTCCCTTTTGTGCCGTAGGAATAAACGGAAAACTTCTAAACAAAGCGTCAACACCAAACTTAAAGTTTTGCTTGTCCTCAAGCAAAGAAGAACTGAAAATAGAAAGAGGTAAATTATTATGAAGAAAGAAAAAGAAGAGGGTAAAAGAATAAGTGAGAATAAGGATTGGGAGAGAGAGAGAAAGAAAATTGGGTGGCGCACGTGACGTGTTCGCGTACGGCATGCGATCACGTACGTCGCGCATTTTTCATAATGATGCGTTAGCGTCAGGCATGCGTCCGCATGCCCTGGATTTTGTGCGATTCGTGCGAAGCCAACCGCACGCCCGCGCGACTTTCTATTCGCATGACTTGGGAGCCAAATTTTCATACGACGCGCTCACGTCATGCACGCGCTCGCGTGGATGGCCATATGTGCAACTGACGCGAACGCGTCAGTCACGCGTTTGCGTGTTCTAACTTGTGCTTTTAGCACACTTTTTGCCCCAAGCCAGCACAACTCTCTGCCCAAACACTCTTTGATGTCGAATTTGCAGGTCATGCATTTGCGTCATTGACGCGCACGCGTGAATGGCGAAAATCACAAATGACGCGCACGCGTGAGGTACACGGACGCGTCGGTTGTTTGTTCTAAAGGCTTGGTTCTGGCGCCATTCACGCTCAACTCTCTGCCAAATTTTATTTTTCACTTACACAAAATCGACGCATTCGCGTCTGTGACGCTTGCGCATCGTATGCGCTTTTTTTTTTGAGCTCGAGATGTTCAGTTCCTGTGAAAAAATAGCTGCATGATCAAAAAATTAGTAAAAACTCAGTAAAAATAAGCAAGTAAGAAAACTGCTACTACAAAAAATAACTAAGGATACGAAATTATCGAGTTGCCTTCCGACAAGCGCTTCTTTATCATCACTAGCTTGACGGTCAGCTTCTCTAAGGAGGAGGATCATAGGGGCTCAGCTCTTCACCCCTCACTTTGAACTTCTTTCCTGTGTCTCCATAATGTAGCTCAATATGCTCCAGAGAGAGGATTCTGATTACTGTATAAACCCATGCTGGATTGCTGGTCAACACCACCTTCATTCCTGGGGAGAAACCTTCAGTGGGGATCTTTTTGTTTCTCCATCCTCTGGGTACTTTCTTCTTTTTGGGAACCTCCTCCTTGGTAGATGATGCATTCCCAACACCAAACTTAGGTTTGATGTCAGGAGGAATTTTATTAATTGTTACTAAGGGAGGTTTGAGCTCAGATTCTGCTGTGTATCATCAGGGGATTTTTAAAGATTTGGATCAATAAGCTCAGCCTGCATGCACCTCTCTTCTTCACCTGTTGGATGTATATCTTTGAAGACATGAAAGACCAGTCGCTCATTATGCACTCTAAGCACTAATTCACCTACTTCTACATCAATCAGAGCTCTTCCAGTGGCTAGGAATGTTCTTCCTAGAATTATAGAGGCATTCTCATCCTCCCCCGTGTCAAGAATCACAAAGTCTGCTGGGAGGAAGAACTTACCCACTTTGACCAAGATATTCTCCACTAATCCGTATGCAGGCTTCATAGATTTGTCTACCATCTGTAATGCTATCTTTGTGGGTTGTGCCTCTTGGATTTGCAGCTTCTTCATCACAGATAAGGGCATTAGATTTATGCTTACCCCCAGATCATATAGGGCTTTCTCAAAGGTTGTGCTCCGAATGGTGCATGGAATTTGAAAGCCCCCTGGATCTGGCATCTTTTTTAGTAAGTTATTCTGAATTACAGCACTACATTCCTTAGTCCAGGACTACTGTCTCATCTCTCTTTAAACGCTTTTTCTTTGACAACAGCTCCTTCATGAATTTGGCATAGATAGGCATTTGCCAAAACCTCAGCAAAAGGAATATTAATTTGTAACTTTCTGAAGATTTCCAAGAACTTTGAGAACTGCTTGTCCTTGGTCTCCTTTTGAAGTCTCTGAGGATATGGAATCTTAGATTTGTACTCAGGGGCCTTTGGCAGTGTAGGATGAGTGTCAAGAGAGTCTGGGAATGGATTGTCCGCATGCTTTGGAGGGGCGTGCTCCAATTCTCCTTTCTTCTCCTTTGGAGCTTCCTTTTCAACTAGCTCTTCATTGGCGTTGGTCTCAGAGACAGCTACTTTACCACTTCTCAATTGAATAACCTTGCAGTCTTCTCTTGGGTTCACCACTGTATCACCTTTAAATGTACTTGTAGACCTCTTCAGTATTTGCTTGCTCAGTTGGCCCACTAGCACCTCTAAATTTCTAATGGAGGCTCTGGTTTCCTGCATAACTTGTGCTTCCGTACTTGCCACTTGTCCCCTTATCACGGTGATAGCCTTGCATTCCTCTCTTGGATTTGGAATTGTGTTACCAGGAAGGCTATTAGTGGTCCTTTGATCAATTTCATTAACTCTGGTGGCTATTTGACCCATTTGAGTCTCCAGGTTCTTGATGGATGCTCTGGTTTCCTGTCTAAAACCCGTCAATATTGCTTCCAAATCATTATTCTGTTGAAAACCGCCCTGAGAATTATTGTTGAAGTTTTGAGGTCTCTGAGGTTGATCCCTCCATCCAAAATTTGGGTGATTTCTCCATCCCTGGTTGTATGTCTTAGAATATGGGTCATTGTTGGGATTCCTGGGACCACTCCCCATGTAATTCACCTGTTCAAAAGAAGGTTGAGCATAATCATAATGATCATTTTTCATAGAGTTACCTGCCATGTCATATGAGACTTCCTGTGGTGGATTTTGTGTGTTGATAGCTGATACTTGCATGCCACCCATCTGTCGAGTAAGTAGATTTATTTGCTGAGACATCAGCTTGTTCTGAGCGAGAAAAGCATTAATAGCTTCTACTTCCAACACGCCTCTCTTCTGAGGGGTTTTAGAGTTCACTGGATTCCTGTTAGATGAGTATAAATATTGGTTGCTAGCAACCAATTCAATAAGCTTAATAGTCTCCTCTGGTGTCTTCTTCTTGTACAATGAACCTCCTGCAGAATTGTCTAAGCACATTTTGGATATTTCATCTAAGCCTTCATAAAAGATATCTAGTTGAGTCTATTTGGAGAACATGTCTGGAGGGCATTGCCTAATCAGTAGCTTGTATCTCTCCCAAGCTTCATACAGAGTCTCACCATCCTTCTGCCTGAAGGTCTGAACCTCCATCCTAAGATTGGTCAGCTTCTTTGGTGGGAAAAATTTAGTGAGAAACTCAATAACCACCTTGTTCCAAGTGTCCAAACTCTCCTTGGGTTGGGAATCTAGCCATAGCTTTGCTACATCCCTCAAAGCAAACGAGAAGAGCATGAGTTTGTAACATCTGGGTTTACTCCATTTGTTTTCACAGTATCACAAATTTGCAGAAAACTAGAAATAAATTGATTTGGGTCTTTGATGAGCGGATAATTTATACGCTTTTTGGCACTGTTTTTAGTATATTTTTAGTACATTTTAGTTAGTTTTTAGTATGTTTATATTAGTTTTTATTTAAAATTCACTTTTCTGGGCTTTACTATGAGTTTGTGTGTTTTTCTGTGATTTCAGGTAATTTCTGGCTGAAATTGAGGGACCTGAGCAAAAATCTTATTCAGATGCTGAAAAAGGACTACAGATGTTGTTGGATTCTGACCTCCCTGCACTCGAAGTGGATTTTCTGGAGCTACAGAAGCCCAATTAGCGCTCTCAATTGTGTTGGAAATCAGACATTCTGGGCTTTCCAGCAATGTATAATAGTCTATACTTTGCCCAAGATTTGATGGCCCAAACCGGCGTTGCAAATCAGCTTCAGAATTCCCGGCGTTTAACGCCGGAACTGGCACAAAAATTGGAGTTAAACGCCCAAACTGGCACAAAAGCTGGCGTTTAACTCCAGAAAAAGTCTCTACACATGAAAGCTTCAATGCTCAGCCCAAGCACACACCAAGTGGACCCCAGAAGTGGATTTTTACGTCATTTACTCATTTCTGTATATCTTAGGTTACTAGTTCACTATAAATAGGATATTTTGACATTGTATCTTTATCTCATGACACATTACACGTTTCTTATTGTATCTTCTACGGTATGAGTCTCTAAACCCCATGGTTGGGGGTGAGGAGCTCTGCTGTGTCTTGATGGATTAATGCAATTACTACTATTTTTCATTCAATCACGCTTGCTTCCATTCTAAGATATCACTTGTTCCTCAACTTGATGAATGTGATGATCAGTGACACTCATCATCATTCTCACCTATGAATGTGTGCCTGACAACCACCTCTGTTCTACCTTAGATTGAGTGGATATCTCTTGGATCCCTTAATAGGAATCTTCGTGGTATAAGCTAGAATTGATGGCGGCATTCTTGAGAATCCGGAAGGTCTAAACCTTGTCTGTGGTATTCTGAGTAGGATTCAAGGATTGAATGACTGTGACGAGCTTCAAACTCCTGAGGGCTGGGTGTTAGTGACAGACGCAAAAGAATCACTGGATTCTATTCCAACCTGATTGAGAACCGACATATGATTAGCCGTGCTGTGACAGAGCGCGTTGAACATTTTCACTGAGAGGATGGGAGGTAGCCATTGACAATGGCGAAACCCTACATACAGCTTGCCATGGAAGTAGCCTTGCATGCATGAAGAAGAAGACAGTAGGAAAGCAGAGATTCAGAAGATAGAGCATCTCCAAAACCTCAACCTGTTCTCCATTACTGCAAAACAAGTATCTATTTCATGTTCTTTTACTTTTCACAATTAAACCTGAGAATTATTGATATCCTGACTAAGAGTTACAAGATAACCATAGCTTGCTTCAAGCCGACAATCTCCGTGGGATCGACCCTTACTCACGTAAGGTATTACTTGGACGACCCAGTGCACTTGCTAGTTAGTTGTGCGGAATTGCAAAAGTGTAATTGCGATTTCGTGCACCAGTCTTCGTGGGAAAGACCATGATATTAGCAGTTTTGTTGCACCAGAGTGACCAGTTGAGGCTTCAACTTAAAGTTGTTCGCAGCAATAGGAAGCACCACAATGCTCTTTCCATACAGATCTGCAGTAGGAGCAGAGAAAGAGCCAAGTACTCTCCTTTGTTCATTCCCATTCGGGTTTGCCGCATTGGTATTATCAGTATTAATTGGATCCATAGTGGATTCTACAGCTCTGTAAAGTTTTGCTTGTTGTAAACGCCGCCTGAAAGTCCTTTTAGGTTCAGGATAAAACTCTAAGAGATGTTCTTTGTCTCTGTTCCTGCGCATAAACAAACAGCAAACAAGAAAGAACGGAATCTCTACGTCAGAGTGCAGAGAATTCCCAGTGAGATAACCTGTGTAAAGAGATAAACATATTGAATAAAATAAATAAATAAATAGAAAAAATAATAAATAGCTAACACCAAACTTAATTTCAGAAATTAAGAAAGATATTAATGCTATTTATTTATTTATTTAAAATATATTTTTTTCTTATTTCTTATTTTTTATTTTTATTTTTTTTATATAATAAAAGAAAAAAAAGAAGAAAAACGTAACAGGTGAGGGGGGAACGAAAGAGAAAAAAAAAGGAAGTGTAACGGAAACAAAAAAAATATAAAGGTAAAGAGAAAGATTGTTTTTTCAAAAAACTTTTAAAAATAGATTTTAATAAAATTAAAAATAAAACGCCTAATCTAAGCAATCAAACAACTAATAATTGTTAATCACAGTCAATTCCCGGCAACGGCGCCAAAAACTTGGTGCGGTATTTTATAACCCACACTACTAACCGGCAAGTGTACTGGGTCATACCAAGTAATACCTTACATGAGTAAGGGTCGATCCCCCGAGGATTGATGGATTAAGCAACAATAGCGTTTGATAGGATTAGTTAGGCAAGCAGAAAATGGTTTTGAGATATTCAAAGAGCAGTAAACAGCAAATTTGGAATATTAAAGACAGACAAATAAATAAGTTGGGAATAATATAATGAGAAGATAGTTAAGGTTTCAGAGTTATCTATTTTTCCGGATTAACTTTTATTACTAATTAATTTAATCATACAAGATTTAATTTCATGGAAAACTATATGTGACTAGGCCCTAATTCCTTAGACCTTCCTATTCTCCTCTAAAATTCATTAACTGCCAATTCCATGGTCAATTAATTCCAATTAGAGGGTGATGATCAATTTCTAGTTTATATGCCAAAAGAATCCTAATTATCCACAAATAAAGGGATTATATGTCACATATCCCGTTAAATACAAACAATTAAAAATTTAGTATAATATGTTCTCAAGCTGTTGTTCAGGTAAAGAGCTTTTCCAAGTTTTACAAGAACTTAATTAGAACATGGGTCATACTTCCGTTCCACCCACATCCATAAAATAAAGAACGAAAACAATTATTGAAATATAAATCAAGACATGAATTAAATTAAAAAGATCAAACGAATCAATCCATGAAAATAGACAGAGCTCCTAACCTTAATAATGGAAGATTAGTTGCTCATGGTTCAGAGAATAAAACTAAGGGTTCTGGTAAAAAAATGTATCTCCCTGTCTAAATATACAGAGTTCCTATTTATTACTCATCCTAATTAATTTAAAAATCTAATTTCTAAAACTAAAAATTAAAAATAATATCTTTTCCTAAAAAAAGTAAGATTTGAATTTAAATTTGAATTAATTAACAGATCATCAGTTGATGGGTGGGGACCACTTCATTTGTCTATTCTGTAGCTTTTAATCTATGTTTTTTGGGCTGGAAACTGGGTTAAAACAGCCCAGAATTTGCCCCTAGCGTCATTTGTATTTTTGCCGATCGCGCATGTGATGCGTCCGCGTCGTCCACGCGTTCGTGTCATTTGTGCATATTCCAGTCCACGCGTTCGCGTCAGGAACGCGATCACGTTATTGCAGTTTTTCCATTCTGCGCAGTCACGTGAGCCATGCGTCCGTGTCGGTCTTCGCTGGTCATCTCTTTGGTTTCTTCTTTTTCTCTGCAGAAACTTCATCAAATCCCTCCGAATGCTACCTAAAATAAATAAAATTGCACAGAACTCAAAATAGCATCCATAGTGGCTAAAATATAATTAATTCTTAATTAAACTCAACAAATTAGATGCAAATTCACTAGGAAAAGATAGATAAGATGCTCACGCATCACGCGTCAAATGGGATTTTTGCCATTTTGTGCGTGCGCATAGCTCACGCATACGCGAGAATTGCTTTTCCACGCGTATGCGTTGCCCAAACTTCTTTCAGGTTCAGAAATGAAATTTATCAAAAGCGTTGGAGGTAACGTTGGTTCACCAATGTTCCCTCCAACGTTGGCACCCAGATTTTATAACGTTGCCAGCAACGTTGGTGGACCAACGTTAGCCACCAACGTTGCATACCCCCTTCTCTTCCAACGTTTGAGGTAACGTTGGCGAGCAAACTTTGGCCACCAACATTATTTCCTCTGCTTTGCTTCTTCCTCTGCTTTTTCCCCTTCTTTCGTGCTTCTTTCTTGCCTCTTTTTCACCTATTATCAATCAAACAATTGCATCAAAGTTTGCCATAATCACAAGGTATTTGCACCATTCATAACATCAAGTAAAATTAGCATAAAACCTTGTAAAAAAGCACATAAACACCCATGTTTAATTGAACCAAGGGATGCATGAAATTCCAATTCAATTACTTACTTATTGTACAAGAAAGTGCCTGAAACCTAATGAAAACAAATGAGAAATGCTTCTGAAACTAGCCTAAGATGACTTGTCATCAACTGTAGCATGTTTGACAAAGTATTATGAGCCTTCCCATCCTGTGTTGAGACTTTCAAGCATTGCAAGCTGTTTGTTTTTGTCGATGGCACGCATTTGTATGGCAAATACGGTAGTGTTGCTTATTGTAGTGGCACAAGACGGCAACAGCAATATCCTTCCTATTGGTTTTGCAATTGTGGAGTCTGAGAGTACGGAGTCATGGTCTTTCTTCCTAACTAATTTGAGATGACTTGTCACCCTGTAGGAAGGCCTATTGATTATTTCTGATAGATCCCAGGTGATCAAGGCTGCACTGAGGGCCGATGATAGTGGTTGGCAACCTCTTAGGCGTTCCATGCTTGTTGTGTTAGACACATGGCCTCAAACTTCATGTGTCACTTCAAGTCTACCGAGGGCAAGCGATACCTCATAAATGCTTCTTATAGTCCAAGAGAGGCTGGGTACAAGTATTTGGATGCCTTGAGAAGTTTATCGTGAGTACAAGTATTTGGATTTTTTATACACTTTTTGATGTCATTTTCTTAGTGTTTTTAGTATATTTTGTTAAGTTTTATTATGTTTTAGTAGGATTTAATGCAAAATTAACTTTTTGGATGCTACTTTGAGCTTTTGTGTTTTTCTTATGATTTTAGGTGAATTTTGGGTGATTTTGGCAAGATTTATCAAAGTCTGATTTAGAGGCAAAGAAAGGAGTGTAGAAGCTGTCAAATCCTGACCTCCTTGCATTCAAATGAGCATTTCTAGAGTTACAGAGGTCCAATTGATGCGATTTCAATAGAGTTAGAAAGCTAACTTCCAAGACTTTCCAGCAATATATAATGGTCTATACTTTTCTTTAGATTGGACTGCCCAAACTGGGCGTTGAACGCCCAAACTACCACCTTTCTGGAATTTAACGTCCCAATGGGACCAACCTCGCAAGTTGAACACCCAAAGTGGTGTTCAATGCCAAAAAGGGAGCAAGGAAGCAACATATTACCCCTTAGTGGGCGTTCAATGACCACTTCTTCAAGTTGGATGCCAAGCTCAACCCAAACACTCATCAAGTGGGCCTACAAGAGAATTTTTGCACCTTTTGCTTAGTTTATCTCATTTTTGTAATTTTTAATTATTAGTAATATCTTTTAGGTCTAGTATTTACTATAAATAAGGGACTTCCTCCTTCCTGAGGACGAGGCCTCCTAGGAGTGGAGAACCACATTCGAAATTTACCTATTATTCTCTGTACAACATGAGCAACTAAACCTTCTAGGTTAAGGTTAGGAGCTCTGCTGATTCCTATGGATTAATGCAATTACTTTTCTACTTTAATTTATGTTTTGATTCGATTCCATGATGCATTGTCATTCTTCATCCCTGTGAATCTCAATTCTACATGAGTTCTTACAAGTCTTGACCCGGATAGTATTGAGCTACAGCTTGAGGATGCATCACGGGTTCTAACAAAATTATCTGGATTAATTGGGGTATGTGACATATAACCTCATTAGTCAGGGGCAATTAAGGTTCCTGTGGCCCTAAGGGTAGAACCATAAGAGCATCAGTCTCTGATCCAGAAGATCCAACCTTGTCGGTGGCGTTTTGAGTAGGATCAACTAAGAGATTGACTTACCCGTGCTTTACCCTCTCCCAGATTGATCTAGTCCATTCGGATGTTTAGTTTGGTCCTGAGGAGATTAATGACCACGACCCATGGCTTAATCACTTACATCCTTGCCATTGAAGGAATCATTCATCGTTGAAGTAGAAAGTATGATGTATAAATTCAGAAGAAGCACCTTCGAAGCCTTAACTACTGCTAATTACTGTCTCTACATTCGATTGTTATCGTTTGTTTATGCACCTACAATAATCAAAACCATCTTTCTATTCGTCTGACTAAGATCTGCAGGATAACCACAGCTTGCTCAATCTGGCAATCCTCGTGGGATTCGACCGTCACTCACCTGAGGTATTACTAGGACGACCCAGTGCACTTGCTGGTTTAGTTGTGGGAAATTCGATTTTCCCGCACCAGTTTGTCGTTGATGAGTTAGAGCCTGGTGCACGGATTCCTACACTCCATATAACTGAACCAGCAAGTACACTGGGTCGTCCAAGTAAAACCTGAGGTGAGTCAGGGTCGATCCCACGAGAATTGTCAGCTTGGATCAAAAAGTGGTTATCTTGTAAATCTTAGTTAGGTGGATAGAAAAGTTGTGTAGTTTTTTAAACGCATAAGAGTAAAATAAAGATAACGTTACTTAGTGGTTGTGAATCTAATGATAAGAAGATAGTTAAGGATTCAGAGATGCTTTGTTCTTCTAGATCAATACTTTCTTATTGTCTACTCCAACTGTGAATGATTTCTTATATAGCGGGCTGTATGTGATCAATACTGGTTGAGAGGCTGCCAATCTTTCTCTAGGCTAAACACCAGGTTTAATGTGCATCCAATCTGAATGAAGGTGAAGCTCCTGTAGTCCATCCCCTTGGTGATCCTACTCAAAACACCCCAGAAAAGGTCGAATCTTCCAGATAAGAGAATGATGCACCTTGGTTCTAGCCTTTACCACAAAGACCCTAATCTCCCCATACCTCGGCTGAACTGATGTCTCGAGAAGTCCCCAACAAAGTCGTGGATTTGCTGTCAAAGAGATGTATAATCAAGCTAGTGGTTCACTAATATATGATGAAAGACGCTCGCTGAACCCATGTAGAATAGAGATAACTTTTAATGGTTCAACTTAATCATAAGGTTGAAGAATGAAGATACATCTTAGCAGAGAATCATACACGAATTGAAATAGAACAGTAGTGCTTTTATTAATCCATAAAAGTCAGCAGAGCTCGTAACCTCAACCTTAGGAAGTTAGTGACTCAAACCGTACATAATAGTGTTTGAAAATAAATGAGGGAGGAAGAAGACCCTACACATGGGTGATCTTCTCCTATATATACCAATCTAATGACTCAGGATTATAGAAATATGATAGACTAGACTTAGGAGTGTGAAAATCCACTAATGGGGCCCACTTGGTGAGTGTTTAGGCTGAGCTTGAGTGTCTCCCACGTGCTAGGACTCCCTAGGGGCGTTGAATGCTGGTTAAGGGCCCCCTTTTGGGCATTGGACACTAGCCACCTTTCTGTGGGCATTGGACGGCAAGAATGGGGCTGGTGGCTGGTGTTGAACGCTAGTTTTGGGACATTAATTTCTGTAGTAAAGTATAAACTGTTCATACCCTGACCGAGCTCCCCAACTCGGCAAGTTCATAGAAGGTCCGACCTCGCCCTAAGGCCCACACCTAAAGGTCGGACCTCGGACCATAAAGCAAGGAAGGCCCATCAAAAGGAACGCAGCCCAAAACCTAAAGGCCGAAAAGGCCTAGAAAGGGCGGTTCCACAAAAGATAGAGATAAAACTCCCAAAAGATAAGATAAGATAAGAATATCTTATCCAGGGAAGATCACGGCCAACTACTATAAATACACTGGAACACCCAGGTATGGCATTCATTCCACATTCTACACATATCTGCTTGGACCCATGCTAACTTAAGCATCGGAGTGTCATTGCAGGTACAACCACCAACCACTCTACATATCAAGCTCGGGTCATCAGTTCCCCCACCTCGGGACTTCTCCAAAACGACCGAGCTACACGTTTCAGGTAACCCTCGGAACATTGGCGCCGTTGCCGGGGACCTGGAAGTCATCCCTTTACCATGGCGGACGACCCTCTCAACAATGGCCACGCCGCATCAGAACAAGAGGACGAAGTTGACACCGGAGAACGACCGGACAGCCCTCTATCGCCACGCACTCCAGGAGGAAACAAACAGAATCGCCCAAAAACATCACTCCCAAACAAAGATCCACAAAATTCCGAAAAAGAAAAGAGCTCGGAAATTTTGGAAGCAGTCCGGGCACAACAAAACCGACTGAAACAACTCGAAGAGGACATAAAAAAGTAGAAAGAAACTGAACAAGATCTGAGAAGGGAGGCTCGAAAGCGCAGAGAATTAGAAGAAAAACTACGGAAAATAGAGGCCAATCTAAAAGACCGGACAGAACGCGGCACCACCCCCGAATGCAACCATGATCCCTTCACGCAAGAGATCATGAAGGAGAAGGTACCACGAAATTTCAAGCCACCCGATATGGATCTCTACGACGGCACCACCGATCCAAATCACCACCTCAGCAACTTCAGAAGCAGAATGTACCTAGTCGACGCCTCCGACGCGATTCGGTGCAAAGCCTTCCCCACCACTCTCACCAAGTCAGCCATGAAGTGGTTCGACAACCTGCCACCAAGATCAATCACCAGCTTCGAGGACCTAACCAAAAAATTCCTAACAAGGTTCTCCATTCAAAAAGACAAGACAAAACATGCTCCCAGTCTACTCGGGATCAAACAAGGTAACCAAGAAACTCTCCGAGAATACATGGAGCGATTCAACAAAGCCTGCCTGGACATACAACACTTGCCCACTGATGCAGCCATCATGGGACTAGCAAACGGCCTAAAAGAGGGACCGTTTAGCCAGTCCCTATCCAAACGATACCCGACCTCCCTATACGAGGTGCAGGAGCGGGCAGAAAAATATATCAACATGGAGGAAACCTCCCAGCTAAGAGACTCTTCTAGGAAGGAATCAAACTACCCACTCCGAGATCGAGATCGGGAACAGAAGAAGAAAGAAGAACCCAACTCGGACAAGCCACGGAAGTACCACAACTACACCCCCCTCCGAGTCTCCCTGGTAGACGTCTACAGAGAAGTATAGCACACCGAGAAGATCCCCCCGCCCCGACCGCTGAAGCACAAGAGAGCGGGGAGAGATCGGTCCGAATACTGTGAATATCACAAGCTCTACGGTCATTCTACTAACGACTGCTACGACCTAAAAAATGTTATAGAAAAGCTAGCCAGAGAAGGGAAACTCGACAGATACATAGCAGAGAAAGGAGAAGAGACCAGGAAGAGAAGGCGGGGAGATAACGAAGATCGGGCCGAACAAATCCCGCGAACCCCTGAAAGGCACGTTCACATGATAAATGGAGGTTTTGCAGGCGGAGGAACATCCAGATCCTCGCGAAAAAGACACCTCAAAGAAGTCTACCACGTCCGAGAAGACAGTCCCCTGCCCGAACTACCTACTATCTCGTTTACCCGAGAAGATGCTCAAGGGATAATACCCGGGCACGACGATCCAATGGTAATCACCATTATCCTAACAAACGCCAACTTACATCGAACCCTGATTGACCAGGGAAGCTCAGCAGATATCCTTTTCAAAACGGCCTTCGACAAGCTCGGACTTGAAGAAAAAGAACTAAAGGCCTATCCCACCGACCTATTTGGGCTAGGAGATACCCCGATCCATCCCTTAGGATACATCTCGCTACACACTACCTTCGGGAAAGGCGAGCAATCTAAAACATTAAGCATCGATTACATTATAGTCGACGTCACATCAGCATACAATGCCCTCATTGGGCGACCAACCCTAAACAGACTGGCAGCTATAGTCTCGACCCCACACCTCTGTATGAAGTTCCCTACCGCAAAAGGAATCGCTACCCTAAAAGGCGACCAAAAACTGGCGCGGCGATGCTACAACGAAAGCCTGAGCTTAAAAGGAAAAGAGATCAACACAATAGAACTCGGGCGAGTTCAAGCCCGAGAAGATCTTCGGCCACAACCAGAGGGAGAAACCGAAAGAGTCCAGATCGGGAACACATCTGAAAAAGTAACAAACATAGGAGCAAACCTCGAAACGGGCCTAAAGGAGGAACTCATAACCCTCTTAAGGGAGAATTCCGACCTCCTCGCCTGGAAAGCCTCCGACATGCCAGGCATAAGCCCCGACCTGATGTGCCATAAGCTATCAGTTTACCCGGGATCCCGACCTGTCCAACAAAGACGCCGGAAGCTCGGACCCGAGCGCATGCAAGCAATAGAAGAACAAGTACAAGCACTGCTAGATGCAGGGTTCATTAGGGAAGTAAAATACCCCCTATGGCTCGCAAACGTGGTCCTGGTAAAAAAGCCCAACGGAAAATGGAGGATGTGCGTCGATTACACGGATCTCAACAAAGCCTGCCCCAAAGACCCATATCCACTACCAAACATCGACGCCTTAGTAGACGCAGCCTCAGGCTACAGATATCTCTCCTTCATGGACGCATACTCAGGATACAATCAAATCTCGATGTACGGACCCGACCAAGAAAAGACCTCGTTCATAACCCTAAGGGCAAACTACTGCTACGTCGTAATGCCCTTCGGGCTAAAGAACGCAGGGGCAACCTACCAGAGGCTAATGAACAAAGTGTTCTCAGAGCACATCGGACTACAGCTGGAGGTGTACGTTGACGACATGCTGGTAAAGACACAAGAAGACAGAAACTTGCTAACCGACCTCACCAGTGTCTTCGGCACCCTCAGAAAACACAACATGAGACTTAACCCGACAAAGTGCACCTTCGCCGCAGAAGCCGGAAAGTTCCTAGGCTTCATGCTGACTCAAAGGGGCATCGAAGCGAACCCGGACAAATGCCAGGCAATACTCAATATGAAGAGCCCGACGTGTGTCAAAGAAGTACAACAACTGAATGGAAGGCTAGCTGCCCTATCAAGATTCTTGGCAGGATCAGCGATAAAATCACTACCTCTCTACTCACTCCTAAAGAAAGGGAAACCCTTCTCATGGACCCCGGAGTGCGAAAAAGCCTTTCAAGGGTTCAAGGAATTCCTCGGGCAGCCACCAATCCTAACCCGACCTCTAAAAGGGGAAGAACTCGTACTATACCTCTCGGTTGGACATCGAGCAGTCGCTTCAGTGTTAATACGAGAAAACGACCAAGGACAACACCCCATATACTTTGTAAGCAAGGCACTACAAGGGGCCGAGTTAAACTATCAGAAGATAGAAAAATTCGCCTACGCCCTAGTGTTCACAGCCCGGAGGCTCCGTCCCTACTTTCAAGCCCACACCATCAAAGTCCGGACAAACCAACCCATGAGACACATCCTGCAAAAAACAGACCTGGCAGGACGAATACTACAATGGGCGGTGGAACTGTCCGAGTTCGACCTCCAATATGAAGCCCAGACTGCCATAAAATCTCAGTATCTAGCCGACTTCATCGCAGAATACACGGAGACCCCTGGAACCCCACTCTCATGGAACCTGTATGTCGACGGATCCTCAAACAAACAGGAAGCGGAGCCGGGGTTATACTCGAAAGCGACCAAGGAACACGGATAGAACTATCCCTAAAATTCGAGTTCCAGGCTTCGAACAACCAAGCCGAATACGAGGCCCTACTAGCAGGTCTAAAGCTAGCCGAAGAGGTCGGAGCCCAGAGAATCACGATCTTCAGCGACTCCCAGGTCGTCACATCACAAGTAAATGGAAGCTACCAGGCCAAAGACCCAACTATGAAAAAATACTTGGACCAAACACAGGCGCAATTACGCCACTTTTCAGAAATACAAATCCAGCACATACCTCGGGAACAAAACGCCCGGGCAGACGCTCTCTCAAAGCTCGCCAGCACCAAGCCCGGAGGCAACAACAGAAGTCTCCTCCAAGAAACCTTACAATCTCCCTCCGTGCTAAGAGAGGAAGAAACGCTAAATATATCCAACCAACAGCAAGGATGGATGACCCCCATACTTAACTACCTGAAGTCGGGAACTCTCCCCGCCGAAAGAAAGGAAGCTAAAAGACTCACGAAAGACGCCCAGAATTATACACTAATTCACGATGTATTATACAGAAGAGGATTCTCAAACCCCCTCCTTAGGTGCGTCCCAACCTCAGAAGCAAAAAGCGTCCTCGAAGAAGTCCACGGAGGCATGTGTGGGAACCATCTCGGAGCTCGGGCACTATCCAAGAAAATAGTCAGAGCCGTTCTACTGGCCGACCTTGCAAAGAGACGCAACGGAGTTTGTGAAAATATGCCCCCTGCCAAAAACACGCCAATTTTCACAAGGCACCACCCGAAGACCTTATCGGCATCACCGCACCATGGCCCTTCGCAAAATGGGGACTCGACCTACTCGGCCCGTTCCCACAAGGACCGGGGCAAGTCAAATACCTCATAGTAGGGGTCGACTACTTCACAAAATGGATCGAAGCTGAACCCTTAGCCACCATTACGGCTCAGAAAAGCCGCAAATTCCTATACAAAAACATTGTCACAAGGTTCGGAGTCCCCTACTCCATCACAACAGACAATGGAACACAGTTCACGGACACAAGTTTTCAGAACTTGGTGGCCGAACTAAAAATCAAACAGCAATTCACATCAGTCGAGCACCCACAAGCCAATGGACAAGCAGAGGCTGCAAATAAAGTCATCTTGGCCGGGTTAAAACGAAGACTCCAAGAGGCCAAAGGGGCATGGGCCGAAGAGCTCCCCCAGGTGCTATGGGCATATCGGACAACCCCACACTCTACAACGGGAGAATCACCATTCCGACTAGCTTACGGGATGGAGGCAATGATTCCTATCGAAATAGATGAAGGGTCACCCAGAGTCATCTTCTACAACGAAGGAGGCAACCCGTAGGCACAAAAAGAAGAACTCGACCTCCTCCCCGAGGTCCGAGAAAGAGCCCGAATTCGAGAAGAAGCCTTAAAACGGAGAACGGCCCTCAGATACAATCAGAAAGTGATAAAGCGAAGCTTCTCCATACACGACCTGATTCTAATCCGAAATGACATCGGAACACAAAAATCGGGAGAAGGAAAGCTAGCTGCAAATTGGAAAGGACCCTACAAGGTAACAGAAGTCTTAGGGACAGGCTATTACAAAGTATCCGACCTAGAAGGCAATGAGCTGCCCAGGGCCTGGCACGCCTGTAATCTAAGACGGTACTACAGCTAGAAAAATTTAACCCGAGGTGTACTCTTTTTCCCCTACAAGGGTTTTTTAATGAGACACCCGGTTAAAGTAAAGACACCCGACCTATTCAAGGGTAAACACTATGTAAATATTCTTTCTTTTTTAATACTAATCAATTTTTTCTATTTTCTTTTCTTCTTCCTCATGATGAAACAAATCCTAGAAAGTACCCCGCCAAGGCGCATTAATTTATGCTCGACAAAACGCAAAAAATCATTTGCCAAGAGGCCACACAAGGTCGGCAAAGATAAAGCGACGAGGTTCAAATTAATGTGAGAAGTTATAAAGTAACTCTGAAAAGGCTCAAAAAGCCAAATAAAAAGAGATTACAAAAATAACTTAAAAGGCCGACCAACAACAAGGTCGGACCCAACAAAAGGAGGTACTCGAAACGTCCGAGGTCCGAGAAAAAACCCGGATCCAAAGAAAGAAGCCTTAAAACGGTGAAAACAAAGATTTCGGAAGCGCTTACTAGAAAGTTGCTATACAACTAAAAAGTACAAGCGAAAAAACGAAAACAAAAGATTTCGAAAACGCTTACTAAAAAGTTGCTATACAACTAAAAAGTACAAGAAAAAGTTCCAAGCGCTAGCTAAAAAGTTGTTATCCAAAAACAACTAAAAAGCATAAAAGCGGAACAAAAAGTCAAAACGCGAACAAAAACACCGCATAAAAAAGCTAAAAAGTTACTACAAGTAGCTAATAAGGCAAAAAGGTGTCCAAAGCGTTCACAGAAACCATCCAAAAACAAAAGAGCCCACAGGTCGGGCAAAACACCAAAAATAAAAGGTTACAGAGGATCAAGGTCCTTTCCGGACTCCACATCAACAGAAGGCTGCGGAGGAAACATAGAAATCGGGACTGCATCGACGGCAACGTTATCCCGGTTTGAAACCTCCACACCAGAGCCATCCCCGGCCAAGGGTAAGGTCGGGTTCACAAACGGAACTTTGGGGTCGGACACCGGAACCTCATCCTCGTTGGGAGCAGGAACAATCTTTCCCTCCACAACGACGTTGTCCGTACTGAATAAGCTCAGATCTAGGTCGGGAGCCAGAACCCGGACCTGAGCCTTCAGATTTTCAAACATAGCATCCATACCCTTGGCCACATGACCTTCTAGCTCGTAAAAACCATCCTGAGCAGATTGCAACTTCTCCTTTGTCTCCACAAGCTCGGCATATAACCGAGTATAATTCTCCGTCGCCGCCTTCGCCATCTCCTCCGATGTCTTCGCTGCCGCCACAGCCGCGGTAGCCTTAGCTTTCTCTTTCTCCAAAGATGCCTCCAGCTCAGTAATCCTGGCAGCCTTCAGTTGACTAATCCTCTCAAACTTAGACTGAGCCTTCTCAAGTCGGGAGCTGGTCGCACCAATAGGGGACTTCTTGAACTCCCGGGCAATAGCAGCATGAAGACTGGCCATCCGGACACAGCTCCGCGCCATATACTGAAAATGGTGCTCCATAGACACATCATCAGTAGAAATGAAAGTCTGAGGGAGAATATGTTGTTCAATCCAACCAAGAGCATCGAAATCCTTATCATTAAAATCCGCAAGCTCTTGAGAGGTCTTCTGCTTCTTGGGAGGAGGACCCGAAGACGAAGGAGGAGAAGAAGCAACAGGCCCAGAGGTCGGAAGATCTTGACTTATAGCTCGGAACTGGGGAGTCGGAATAGTCTTCGACCGAGTCTGAACACCCACAGTAGTCTTCTGCGGAGAAGATCGGGCAGAAGCCTCCCCGGCCTCGATATTCCGAGCAGCCACAGACTTCTTCGTCCGACGAAGGAACTTCATGGAATCCGCCTGAGAAGACATCTCTACAAGAAATAAAGAAAAGGATTACCACAACAGAAATTCCACCAAAAACAAGCAAAACCAAAATACTAAAAAAGATGAATCTCGGAAGAGGTCGGGAACTACCTAACTCGGAACGGAGAAGGCTTGGATCTCCCAACATTTTCTTCGTGTCCAAGTGAGGTGCCCGACCCCATAAACTGCTCACCACACCCACAAAAGCCTGCTCCACCTCATCTAGACTCTCAAAGGTATACTTAGCAGACACTACATTCTCCTGCCAACAAAGAGGAAAAGAAGGCTCCCCACTCTCATCTAGAAAGAAAGGTCGGACGTCTCCAGTAGCCCGAACCTTGAAATAAAAGTTCTTAAAATCATGAAAGGACTCATCATAAAGGGTACAAAACTTCCTTCCCTGGTTAGCCCTAAAAGAGACCCAAGATACCTTCCCTCCACCCGACCCCGGCTTCGTCAACACAAACAAGTAGGAAAAAAGAGAAATAGAGGGAGCAACGCCCAAAAACTGACACAAAAGTTGAAACAGCTTTAAAAACGCCCAAGAATTTGGATGGAGCTGCGTAGGGGCAAGGTTACAAGACCATAACACCTCGGACTCCAGGTCGGTAAAAGGAAGTCGGACACCCAGCTTAGAGAAAAAACAGTCATAAGCGTAAAAGAAGAGCTTCTCGGAACTATCTAGGGGCGGGAAGCACACTCTCTCCTCGGAATCCGGGGCTACTAGTTCATAATCCCTCTCAGACTCTCTATCTTCACATATGCTACATTGCCTACGAAACCTAGCTAAATACTCAGAATCTACCACAGAAGGGACTCTTAGAGGAACAGGATCTACCCAACCAAGACCACTTGGAATCTTGGTCGACATCGCTTGAAGAACCTTTCGAGACATAAAATTCTTGCCTACAAAGAAGAATGCAACAGCAAGCAAAAATCACATAAAAAGAAGACAGCGAAAACCCATTCAGCAAAACAAAGAAACAAAGATCTTTTAGAAGAAAATGCAGCAACCCGGAACAAAATACCAGAGAAAAGAGCCCCCCCCATATACAAAACAAACAAAGCAATGGCGGCGCCTCTTTTCGGGGCAACCCAGGCATAGGGAAAAGAAACAAACAAAGAGCCACACAAAAGAAACAGAAGCATATGTGCACAAGAAAAGAGAGGGGAACAAACCTGGAAGAAAGAAACGAGGACAACGAGCTCCGAAGCAAGGAGAACGGAACGACGGCGCAGAGGAAACCCCGGAAAGACACGCGGAAAGATTCGGGGAAGAAGAACAAAGAAAAAAGAAGCGGTACTCGAAAAAGGAGATGGCAAAACTTAGAAAAACAGGAAGGGAACAGAATAAACGAAGAAAAAGGAAGGGAGCAAATAAATAATGCCTTCACAGAGCCCGAACGGAAATCGAGGAGAAACGGTAAAAAGCAATAAATGCTGAAACGGCCATTTTTTGAATTTTCAAAAACTACTATACCCGAGCTCGACCTCTCAAAAAGGACGAACTTGGGCAGGGGCACTGTTCATACCCTGACCGAGCTTCCCAACTCGGCAAGTTCATAGAAGGTCCGACCTCGCCCTAAGGCCCACACCTAAAGGTCGGACCTCGGACCATAAAGCAAGGAAGGCCCATCAAAAGGAACGCAGCCCAAAACCTAAAGGCCGAAAAGGCCTAGAAAGGGCGGTTCCACAAAAGATAGAGATAAAACTCCCAAAAGATAAGATAAGATAAGAATATCTTATCCAGGGAAGATCACGGCCAACTACTATAAATACACTGGAACACCCAGGTATGGCATTCATTCCACATTCTACACATATCTGCTTGGACCCATGCTAACTTAAGCATCGGAGTGTCATTGCAGGTACAACCACCAACCACTCTACATATCAAGCTCGGGTCATCAGTTCCCCCACCTCGGGACTTCTCCAAAACGACCGAGCTACACGTTTCAGGTAACCCTCGGAACATAAACTATTATATTTTTCTCGAAAGCCCTGAATGTTAGCTTTTCAGTTTCATTGAGAGCACGCCATTTGGTCTTCTCTATCTCTTGAAAAGCTCTTTCGAGTGCACGGAGGTCAGATCCTAACAACATCTGCTATGCTTTCCTTACCTCTGAATCAGACTTTGTCAAAACTCTCAGATTTCAGCCAGAAAATACCTGAAATCACCATAAAACACAACAACTCATAGTAGATTCCAAAAATGTGAATTTTACACTAAAACCTATGAAAAATTAATAAAACTTAAACAAAACATACTAAAAACTATATGAAAATGATGCCAAAAAGCGTATAAAATATCCGCTCATTACAACACCAAATTTAAACTGTTGCTTGTCCCCAAGCAACTAAAACCAAAGTAGGATAAAAAGAATAGTAAGATACAATAAATCTCAGAGTTTTCAATGAAGCTCAGTTTCAATTAGATCAGCAGGACTTAGTAGCTTTTTGCTTCTAAGTAATTTTGGCATCTCACTATCCATTAAAGCTCAGAAGTGTTGGCATCCTTAGGAACTTAGAATCCAGATGATATTATTGACTCTCCTAGTTTAGTTCTTTTTTATTCTTGAACACAGCTCTTTAGAGTCTGGGCTGTGGCCCTAAGCACTTTATTTTCTAGTATTACCACCAGATACATAAATGCCACAGACACATAACTGGGTGAACCCTTTTGGATTGTGATTCAGCTTTGCTAGAATCCCCAGATAGAGGTATCCAGAGTTCTTAAGCGCACTCTTTTTTTCTTTGGATCACGACTTTAACTGCTCAGTCTCAAGCTATTTACTTGATACCTTCACACCACAAGCATATAGTTAGGGACACTGTTCATTTGGAGTGCTTAGGCCAAGATTTTGTTTCTTTTAGGCCCTCCTAACCATTGATGCTCAAAGCCTTGGATCCTTTTAACCTTGCCATTTGCTTAAAAGGATTATTGGCTTTTTGCACTTGCTTTTTGGTTTAAAGAGCTTATTGGCTTTTTCTGTATTTTATCTCTTTTTTTGCTATTTTTTTTGCAAACACATATTATATTTTTCTTTTATTGATTTTTGCTGCTTTTTCTTGCTTCAAGAATTAATTTCTTTTGATTTTTCAAATTACCAATAATACTTCCCTTTTATCATCATTCTTTCAAGAGCAAACATTCTTAAACTCCAATTTCAAATATGCATTATTCATTCATACATTCAGAAAACAAAAGCAATGCTACCACATCAAGATAATTGAACTATTCTTAAGATAAACTCGAAATTCATGCATCTTAATTTTCTTTTTCAAATAAAATTTTCTTTTAAATAAGGTAAGAGATATATAGAACATTTTATAAGTTTAAGACAGATAGAAATGATCATGCAATAAGAACACGAGAACAGATAACAAAACATAATGGAAAACAGAAAATGACATAAAAGCAAGGGGTGATGGAACGGGACCACCTTAATGACGGCGACTACCACTTCCTCTAGAGAATCCAATAGAGCACTTGATGTCTTCAATGTCATGCCCTTGTCTCTGTTGTTCTTCCATCATAGCTCTTTGATCTTCTCTAATTTCATTGAGGATGGTAGAATGCTCTTGATACTCCATCCTCAACTGATTTATGTTAGACCTTAATTCTCCCATAGAAGTATGCCATTGATCCCAATAGCTTTGAGGAGAAAAATACATCCCTTGAGGCATCTCAGGGATCTCATGTTGAGGCAGCTCCATATGCTAATGTTGTGGTTCATGTGCCAGCTCTCTAGTATGCTCCATCCTTCATTTAGTGATGGGCTTGTCCTCCTCAATTGGAGTGTCACCTTCTATGAAAATTCCAGCTGAATTGCATAGATGACAGATAAGATGAGGGAAACCTAACCTTGCCACTTTGTACAACTCTTGAGGTATCACCTCATGTACTTCCATCTCCTCTCCGTGCATGATGCAATGGATCATGATGGCTCAGTCTATGGTCATCTCAGACCGGTTGTTAGTAGGGATGATAGAGCGTTGGATGAATTCTAACCATCCTCTAGCTATGGGCTTGAGGTCAAGCCTTTTTAGTTGGATAGGCTTGCCTTGGGAATCTCTTTTCCACTATGCTCTTTCCACACAGATGTCTGAGAGCACTTGATCCAGCCTTTAATCAAAATTGACTCTTCTAGTGTAAGGATGTGGGTCTCCTTTCATCAAAGGTAAGTTGAATGCCAACCTCACATTTTTTGGGCTAAAATCTAAGATTCTCCCTTGGACCATGGTGCTCTAATTTTTGGGATGAGAGTTCACACTAATGTCATGGTTTTTCGTGACCCATGCATTAGCATAGAATTTTTGCACCATTAAGATCCCAACCTCTTAGATGGGATTGGTTAGGACTTTCCAACCCTTTCTACAGATTTCATGTCGGATCTCTAGATACTCATTCTTCTTAAGCTTAAAAAAGACTTTGGGAATCACTTTTTTCTTTGCCACTACTTCATAGAAGTGGTCTTGGTGGGCTTTTGTGATGAATCTCTCCATCTTCCAAGATTCGGAGGCGGCAGCTACGATCTTTCCTTTCCTCTTTTTAGAGGGTTCTCTGACCTTGGGTGCCATAACTAGGAATGGAAAGCAAAAAGCAAGGCTTTTCCAACACCAAACTTAAAATTTTGCTTGTCCTCGAGCAAAAATAAACAAAAGAGAAGAATAGAGTAGAAGAAGAAGAAATTAGATGGAGATGGAGGGGAAGAGCAATTCGGCTGGGTGAGGGCTAAAGGTGTGTGAGTAATGTGTGGGATAAGTGGAATGAGGGGGTATTCATAAGTGGGGTATGGTTAGGGTTTCAAATGAATAAGGCGGGGAATATGTGTGGGAAAGTTGGAATTTTAGTAGGTGGGGGTTGGTGGGAGTTATGACGGTTTTGGGGAAGAGGTATGGATGTGATTGGTTGAGGGTTTATAGGGAACAGTGTGTGGGGAAGTGTGAAAAGAAGAGAGAAGAAGGTGGGGTAGGTGAAGATGCTGTGGGACCCACTGGTCCTAAGAGGCTAGGGAATTCAAATTCCCTACCCTCCTTATGGGCATTGAACGCCCAGCTTATGCTCCATAGCTGGTGTTCAACGCCAGCTTGCTGCTCCACTCAGGGCGTTGAACGCCCAAGAGGGACCTCCTTCCTGGTGTTCAACGCCAAGTCTTCTGTCTCTGTTGGGCGTTGAATGCCCAGCCTCTACTCCAGGGCTGGCGTTCAACACCAGTGATGTTACCCTTTTTGGGCGTTGAATGCTCACTCTTTCTTTCTTGTCTAGCGTTCAACGGCAGCAAGACATATTCTCCAGGGTATTATGTTTCCACGTCTGAACATTTCTGTCTCTGTTCTGACTTATGCACACGATCATGAACCTAAAGAAAATAACTAAGAAAAATAAATTCAACGAAAAACATAATAAGAACTATGATCGGGTTGCCTCCCAACAAGCGCTTCTTTAACGTCACTAGCTTGACGGTTAGCTCCTTATGGAGAATGATATGGGCTCCGAATTTTGCCCTTTACAGTGAACTTTCTTCCTATCTTCTCATGGATGAACTCCACATGCTCTAGAGACAAGACACGACTCACTGTATGTGGTATGACTGGTTTCATGGTGAAGACAACTCTCATGCCAGGTGAGAGGTCTTTAGTGGGGATCTTTTTGTCCCTCCAGCCTATAAGTACTTTCTTCTTAGTACATTTATTCTCAGTGCTTGTTGATGGCTGCCCAACACCAAACTTAGAATTGATGTCTAGGGGCTTAGTAAAGCTCTACACTAAGAGAGATGGTTGGAACACTAAGTGTTGTACAGTTATCTCTTTTTTCTCAGAGGGAGAGTGATGAATGGATTTTTGTTGGTAAAGAATTCACAATTAAATTCTCGTTGCAAGTATAGTTTCAAAACCAACTAAAATCCTTTCATACAAAAATTTGTTTGTCACAAGTACAAACCCCTAAAAATAAGAACCGAAGTATTCAAACCTCGGGTCGTCTCTCAAAGGAATTGCAGGGAAGTGTTCTTGCTATTGGTTATGACTTGTATATTTTGGAGTTTTGAATAAGAGATATGAAAAGTAAATGGCAAAAGAAATAAACTAACAACTATGAAAGCTCTTGGCAAGGTGTGAGAACTAAAAGTCCTATCCTCATTATCATCATCAATTGTGACAAAGAATTGTCCATTACTCCCACTTAGTTAACCTCTAACTATGAAGGAAAGTCAAGTGGATAAATCAATTTGATTCCTCAAGTCCTAGTCAACTCCTAAGGAAAGACTAGAGTTAGTGGAATTCAATCAACTAGCAACGTTCAATTATTATTCAACAAAAGAGTTTGATAACTCAAGAGTCTCCAATTACTCAACCAAAGCCAAGAGGAGAAGAATCTACTCTAGCATCCTTCCAAGTATTTTATCAAACACTTGGAAGGCATAAAAGGAAAGTAAAATCAAATTGCAAGAAAAGTAGATCTACACTACCAATTGCAAGGAATTAACAATAATTTAGCAAATCAACAATAAAGGAACTCAAAACATGAATTGAATTAAAAGAGAAATAGAAGAAACAAGAGTGCATCAATATTAAAGTAAAGAATTACAAGAAGTAAAGTACAAAACTAGAGAGAGGAAAGGTAGAAGAATAAGAATTGGTAAAGGAAAAGTAAATCAAAGCATGAATTAAACCTAGATCTAAGAAATCCTAATCTACCTCGAACGTAATTCTACAGAAAAGAAAGAGCTTCTCTCTCTAGAAACTATCCTAAAGCATTCCCTCCAAAATTCAATTATCACTTTCCCCCTTTGACTCCTCTTGATTTTTACATATAATAGGCTCAGAATTGAGTTGAATTTGGGCTTGGGAAGCCCAGAATTCGCCCCTAATATTTTCACTTTAATGAAGTCACGTGCGAGCATTGACATGTACGCGCGACTTGAGTTGGATTTGGGCTTGGGAAGCCCAGAATTTGCCCCCCAGCATTTTCACTTTAATGAAGTCACGTGCGAGCATCGACGCGTATGCGTAGGTCATGTGTACGCATTGCTTGGCATTTTTCCATCCACGCGTATGCGTCATGTATGCGTGCGCATCACCGTGCAACTTCAAATTCACGCGTGCGCGTCTGCTGCACTTGCGCGTCTGCTGCACTTGCGCGTCGATCTCAGCATCCCAAATCCTTGGTTTTCCATGATTTCTCCACTTTGCATGCTTTTCTCTCAGAAGTGCACATGAATTGGTTGTTTGCAACTATCTCAATGAGTTCTCTTGCTTCTGCAGGCATTTTCTTCAAGTGGAGTGATCCACCTGTAGAGCTGTCCAATGATATTTTGGACATCTCAGAGAGACCATCATAGAAGATGTCTAAGATAGACCATTCTGAGAGCATGTCAGAAAGACATCTCCTGATCAGTTGCTTGTATCTTTTCCAAGTTTCATAGAGGGATTCACCTTCTTTTTGTCTGAAGGTTTGAACTTCCACTCTGATTTTGCTCATCTTCTGAGGTGGAAAGAACTTGGCTAAGAAAGCATTGACCAATTTTTTCTAAGAGTCTAGGCTTTCTTTAGGTCGAGAGTCCAACCATATCCTAGCTCTATCTCTAACTGCAAAGGGAAAGAGCATAAGTCTATAGACCTCAGGATCCACTTCATTGGTATTAACAGTGTCACAGATTTGCAAGAATTCAGATAGAACTGATGTAGATCTTCCAGTGAAAGTCTATGAAATCTGTAATTTTGTTGTAATAAAGAGACTAATTGAGACTTAAGCTCAAAGTTGTTTGCTCTAATGGCAGGTGTGGAGATACTTCTTCCATAGAAATCAGAAGTTGGTATGGTGTATTCACCAAGAACTTTTCTTGCATATCCTCCATTGTTAGGCTCAGCTACCATGCTTTCAGCTTCCTGTTCAAAAATATTTGTAAGATTTCCTTCAAAGTGTTGTGCTTTAGCTTGTTGTAACCACTTTTTTTAAGGTCCTCTCAGGTTTAGGATCAAGATTAAAGAGAGGTTCTTTATCTCTGTTCTTGCTCATAAACAAGAAAAGAAAGCAAGAAAGAAGAAGAATGGGAGCTCTATGTTCAAGAACAGAGGACTCCTCAGTGAGATGTGAAGAAGAAAGAAGAATGGAGATAGAGAGAAGAGAAGAAGAATTCGAAAAATAGGAAAGCGGAATTCGAAAATTAGAAGTAAAAAGAGAAAATATTTTTATTTTTATTTTATTAATTAAATTCAAAAATAAAATTTAATTAACTAAAAGGATTTGAAAATTAAATAATGAATTTTGAAAAAGAAGAGAGAGAAATAGAGAAGATATTTTCGAAAATTAGAAGAGAGAAGAATTAGTTAGGAAGTTTTGAAAAAGAAGAAAGAGAAAACAAGTAACTAATTAAGAAAGATTTGAAAACAAGATAACATAGAAGATTAGAAAAGATTTGAATTTAAAATTTTAAAATTAGATAAGATAAGATAGAGGTTGAAAAGATTTGAAAAAGATTTGATTTTAAAATTTGAAATTAGAAAAGATCAGATAAGAATTTGAAAAGTTTTGAAAAAGATTTAAAAGAGAGGTAAGATTTGAAATTTGAAATTTTGAAATTGAATTTTAAAATTTTAATTTGAAATAACATAAGATAAGATTTTTGAATTTTAAAGAAAGATAAAAAGATAATATAGTAATTTGAAAAAGATATGATTTTTGAAAAGATTTGATTTTGAAAAGATTTGAAGTTGAAACTTAAAACTAAGATATGATGAGATAAGATAGCAATTTTTTCAGAAAAGAAAATAAAAGACTTAAATAAAATTAAAAACAATACCTAATCTAAGCAACAAAATAATCCATTAGTTTGTTCAAACTCAAACAATCCCCGACAATGGCGCCCAAAACCTGGTGCACAAATTCTCACACTCCGTACAACTAAACCAGCAAGTGCACTAGGTCGTCCAAGTAATACCTGAGGTGAGTCAGGGTTGATCCCACGAGGATTGTCGGCTTGGATCAAACAGTGGTTATCTTGTAAATCTTAGTTAGGCAGATAGAAAAGTTATATAGTTGTTTAAACGCATAAAAGTAAAATAAAGATAACGTTACTCAGTGGTTGTGAATCTAATGATAAGAAGATAGTTAAGGATTTGGAGATGCTTTGTTCTTCTAGATCAATACTGTCTACTCCAACTGTGAATGATTTCTTCTATACCAGGCTGTATATGATCAACGCCGGTTGAGAGGCCGCCAATATTCCTCTTGGCTAAACACCAGGTTTAGTGCGCATCTAGTCTGAATGAGGGTGAAGTTCCTGCAGTCCAACCCCTTGGTGATCCTTGATGACATGTCACCATGTCATGTTTTTCTATGCTTTTTCACTAGTTTTTTTACTTGGTTTTCATGCATTCTTATGCAATAAGTAAGCCATTTGGGTGGAATTTCATGTTTCCTTGGATTCAATCAACCATGAGTAAATTGATGCATTTTTATGAGTTTTTATGCCATAATTGCTTAAATTTCAAGAAGAAGAAAAACTCTCATGATTATAGCATAGCTTTAACGTTTTTGATTGATTGATGATAGGTGAAAAGAGCTTTGAAGAAGGTTGAAGAAAGAAGGAATGGCAAAGAGCAAGAGAGGACAAAAAGCTTGAGCCAAAGTTTGCCTCAAACTTTAGCTCAAACGTGAGGAAGAGCTTGACTTCACCCTGGAGGCATCAAAAGTTTGTGCCAACGTTTGCCTCAAACTTGAGGTCAAACGTTGGCACCATCAGAGCAAAAGAAGAAAGACCCAGGGAGCAAAAAGCTTGCGCCAACGTTTGCCTCAAACTTTGAGTCAATCGTTGGCGCCACAAAAAGAACACCCAGGGAGCAAAAAAGCTTGCGCCAACGTTTGCCTCAAACGTGAGGCCAAACGTTGCTCCTCACAGCCTGAAGGGGTATACTTCCAACAAGAATAACTTGAGCTACAATGCTCCAAATGAAATGATTCAAAAAGCAATGGAAAGTAAGAATCGAGAGCTTTTCAAGCATATATGGAACTGCATGGTGGACACTAAAATTGGGAGAGAAAACTGCCCCAAAATGTGCATAAACGAACATGGTGTCAACCTGCAGTGAGGCCAACTGATCTCTGCACCTTCGATGGAGTATAACTCGAGCTGTGAAGCTCCAAACTATGCGCTCCCAATGGCATTGGAAGGTAGACATTCAGGGCTTTCCAACAATATATAATAGTATGGGGTGGACAATGCGTTCGAGCCTCCAGAATCTGGCATTTTCGACCACGTTTGAGGCAAACGTCGTCTCAAACGTTGCACACCAAAGCCAGCGACCCTGTCCCCTTCAAAGGAGCATAACGTGAGTTGTAGATGTCCAATTGAGATGATTCCAATTGGGTTAGAAAGCTGACATGCAGCACTTTCCAACCATATATAATAGTCTATAGTGGGCATGAAATTGGCAACGTTGACAAGAGGACAAAGTAGCATCCCAAGACTTGATGTGCAAAAAGTGTCAACATTTGCGTCCAAGTTGGGCCTCAAACTTGGACTCAAACGCCAATGGAAGCACAAAGGGGCAATCTGCAAAAAAAAGCTTGAGTCAAAGCTTGCCTCAAACTTTGACTCAAGCTTAAATGGTTCATGGTCCGATTCAAAGCATAAATATTTCCCAAGGTCAAGAGCAATCAACAGCGGCTATCTTCAACCCAATTCCATCAAGGCCAAAAGCCCAATTGACATCACTCAAAGGCACAAGAAACAATTTGATTAGGAATTTCATTTTCTTTGTAATTTGCTTTAAATTTCATTTTCATTTGTCATGTTTGTAAAAGCCTATAAAAAGGCATCATTTTCATTTTAGAAAGGAGGTTGGCTCTAATAGAGAGCATGACGAAGGCTAGCTCCACTAGGGAACATTAGGAGTAGTAATAGAGAGCTCTCTCTTTTAATTTTCATTTCTATTTTGAATCTTGGATTGAGATTTGAAGGAATTCTGTTTCATTCTTGATCTAAGGTTGCTCTTTGTTGATTTTCTGCATAATTCAGTGAATTGGGTTTTGGATATAGAGTTTTCATTCATTGCTTTCATGTTTAATTTTCTCTGCAAATTATTCTCTGTTGGATCAAGGAAGGGCTTGAGATCTAGACTTGGTTTTCTAGTCTCATTAAGCCCCTGAAATCTTCAATTTCTCTTTCGGATTTCACAATTGAGTTGAATTTACTTGCTGTTTGATTCTTCAAGTGATTTTTCTTTTCTGCTTAAGATTTGCTGCAACCCATTTCATATTCTGGATCTCTGATTGTTTGCACTTTGAATTCTCTTGTTTAACTTTGAACCCCAGCACCCAATTTCCTTTATTCATCCTGCAATTTACATTTCTAGTTACTTGATCTATTACTCTCTTTAATTCCCCTGCTCCCACTTCCCTTTACGTTAAATGCAATTTACCTTCCTTGTCATTTAAGATTCTGCCAATTTACATTCCTTGCTCTTTACGTTTCTTGTCATTTACTTTCTGCAACTTTAAATTCCTTGTCATTTACATTCTGTTGGTTACTCTTCACACAATCTATCAATGTTAGCTTGACTAAACTAATCACCCACTAAAGTTGCTTGATCCAACAATCCCTGTGGGATCGACCTCACTCTAAGTGAGTTATTACTACTTGATGCTACCCGGTGCACTTGCCGGTGAGTTTTGTGTCGGACCGTTTTCCGCACATCAAGTTTTTGGCGCCGTTGCCGGGGATTAATTTAGATCAACAATGATTAAGTGGGTGAGAAGTCTAGATCAAGCATTTTCTTTATTTTTGTTCTCTGTTTTAAATTGACAGCAAGGTGTTTGAGCTATTGCCTTACTAAGAAATTCTTTCTCTGTGACATGAATTTCAAATTTCATTGATGTTTACAAAATACAAATCGAGTTCAACTCATCTTATGGTCAAACAAAATTTTTTGGGATATCACCCAGCATCACCAATCTCTTATGGTGGCTGGGAATATCACCAAGAGAATACACATTCTGAGCACTCCAATGCATGGAGATTTGCTTCAGAGACACAGGATGAGCAAGAGAATCATATGGGATACTTTCCACCACCACAAAATGATTCAAGTCATTATTCTAATTGTGGCTGGGAGTATCACCAAGGAATGAAAGAGCATCCACCCTCACATCCCAGTTTCTCATTTGAAAGTTCTTCATCACTTGATCATGCCTCAACACAAAGTTTCCTCCAAAATCCATACAAGTCATCCCATCAATCGCACAACTCATTCCACACCCCTCAACACAACTTCACCACAACACATCCATGTCACCAAAATTACTCTCAACATCCATCTCTTGAACCAGCAGATGAGGATTAACTTCAATGGTCCAAAGAACCCTTAGAAAGCCAATGCCAAACCATTGAAATACACAGAAAACTCGTGGAAAGATACACACAATCCCAATCCTGGAAAGAAATCATCGTCAAGAAGATGAATGGGCCCTTAGAGCAAACAAGGGGGAACTTAGAACCATCAAACAGTGAGGATAAAGACCAATTTGTGGGTGAGGAAGTGGAAAAACAAAATGAGGAATCCTCTGTATCAAGTGAAAGTTCAATGCAAAAGGAGGTTGTGGAGGTGTTTGAACCTGTGGCTTCATATTCACAAAAACCACTTGAGATGACAAGGGAACATGAAAACTCACAACTCTCTCAAACTTCCATGAAACAAAATGGCTCAACAATTGAATTCATGATTGAAAGATATGAAGAGGAGATGAAGAAATCTTGGGAAGATCAACAAACCTCCTCCATGAAAGAGCTATTAAAGCAAATGTTGAGTGTAAAAGAGGAAGTGAAAGAACAAGATAGTGAGGAGGACAATCAAGAACGTCCAAACTCAAGGGAAACAGAGAGGCACATGAAGGACAAGCTCATTGAACCACCAATTCAAAAGGCTCTGGATGAAGATCAAACTCCAAAAATCACACAGTAACTAATTCATGAATCCAAAGAAGTGAAGGCAATTAACAAGAGCACCAATCATGTCCCTGGTCCAGTAAGCAAGCTCAATCAAGCCAATTTCACAAGGAAGCTTGCTGAAAGGATACCAAGACAGGGGACAATAACTGAAACTTCTCCCCTCTTGGAGTCATTCCTCTTAACAAACTGGAAGAAGAGGAAGAAAGTGAAGAATAGATAAACAGTAGGTAACATTCCTTCTCCTTGCTTTGTTTAATTTTTAATAAATTGACATATGGTTGCATTCTAAGTTTGGTGTTGCTATACAACAAAACTTGGTTCCAATGTTTATTAGATACTTGCATCAATTCCAAGTGAAAGTGTCACACTAAGTTTGGTGTGCCACTTATCTTTTATGCCATGTATCATGCACACCCTCTTATGTTTGCAATCGCAATGTCTCTGTCTCTTTGTTCCTTGATTATTATCTTTAATTTTGCTTGCTGGAAACACATGTGTTACTAACATTTCATTGTGTAAGACATTCATAATCCATCTTAGCCCCATAGCCACGGTTCTAATATTTGCTTGAGGATGAGCAAGCATTCTAAATTAGTATGGGAAGGAGGAGAATGGGAGGAAAATGACAACAATAGAGAAGATGAACTACAAGGTTGTAAAGTTCCTTTTCCTCTCATTTGTTTCAAGCACTATAAACTGCATGATTGTCTTTACCTTCTCTGTATGCATGTGTGTATAAAAAGGCATAGTTTGATTTCTAAATTGCAACATGGTGCTGTGCCATTATGATTACCAACTTGAGATTTGTGAATTCAAAAGCAATAAAGTATCATGATCATAAACAAACAAGGAATTAAAGAAGAATTTAGCATGTGCATACAAGTATTGGAAAGCTAGTATGTTTAATTGTTGCTCAATTGCATTAGATTTTATTTAATTGAAGTTTTCATCTAGTGCATTTTTGTGAAATCTTTTGAAATCATGAAAACCTTGAAGAAGTAAATGCAAAATAAAGCAAGAAAGAAAAAGGGGAAGAATGAGAAAGCTGAAGGCTCTGAGTACCAATGGCAATTTATTTGCTAAGTACTTGTGGGGTTTATGTATCAAGCCAAATGCTTGAAAACAAAACACTTAGAAGTCAAGGCTAGGCTCAAAGTGCAAAAGCACTCCCTCAAAGCTCAAGGTTCTAAGCATCAATGATTAGAGGCTCAAGAAAAGAAAAAATGAGCTTAATGAAGTCCTCTAATTCAAATGCTTGTGGTGTTTATGTATCAAGTGGTAATACTTGAAAACAAAGCATTTAGAATCGTAGCTTTGTTATTAACTCGTGGGGCAAAGCACCCAAAAGGAGAAGCTAACAAGAAAAATCAAAAGCTTGCTTCAAGGAAGAAACATAAAGAAAAGATTTCACAAAATGAGCTAAATAGAAGCATCAATCATTTACATTTCTTTTGTGATTGTAGCATGCATAGAAAACTAGCTTGCCATGAACATTGAGTTGCTATTCTTCTTACCTTGGATTGTCAATCTCTATTGCATGATTCTTTTCTTGCTTGGGGACAAGCAAGGTTTAAGTTTAGTGTTGTGATGACATGTCACCATGTCATGTTTTTCTATGCTTTTTCACTAGTTTTTTTACTTGGTTTTCATGCATTCTTATGCAATAAGTAAGCCATTTGGGTGGAATTTCATGTTTCCTTGGATTCAATCAACCATGAGTAAATCGATGCATTTTCATGAGTTTTTATGCCATAATTGCTTAAATTTCAAGAAGAAGAAAAACTCTCATGATTATAGCATAGCTTTGATGTTTTTTATTGATTGATGATAGGTGAAAAGAGCTTTGAAGAAGGTTGAAGAAAGAAGGAATGGCAAAGAGCAAGAGAGGACAAAAAGCTTGAGCCAAAGTTTGCCTCAAACGTTAGCTCAAACGTGAGGAAGAGCTTGACTTCACCCTGGAGGCATCAAAAGTTTGCGCCAACGTTTGCCTCAAACTTGAGGTCAAACGTTGGCACCATCAGAGCAAAAGAAGAAAGACCCAGGGAGTAAAAAGCTTGCGCCAACGTTTGCCTCAACCTTTGAGTCAAACGTTGGCGCCACAAAAAGAACACACAGGGAGCAAAAAGCTTGCGCCAACGTTTGCCTCAAACGTGAGGCCAAACGTTGCTCCTCACAGCCTGAAGGGGTATACTTCCAACAAGAATAACTTGAGCTACGGAGCTCCAAATGAGGTGATTCAAAGAGCAATGGAAAGTAGGAATCGAGAGCTTTCCAAGCATATATGGCACAGCATGGTGGACACTAAAATTGAGAGAGAAAACTGCCCCAAAATGTGCATAAACGAACATGGTGTCAACCTGCAATGAGGCCAACTGACCTCTGCACCTTCGATGGAGTATAACTCGAGCTATGAAGCTCCAAACTATGCGCTCTCAATGGAATTGGAAAGTAGACATTCAGGGCTTTCCAAAAATATATAATAGTATTGGGTGGACAACGCGTTCGAGCCTCCAGAATATGGCGTTTTCGACCACGTTTGAGGCAAACGTCGCCTCGAACGTTGCACACCAAAGCCAGCGACCCTGTCCCCTTCAAAGGAGCATAACTTGAGTTGTAGATGTCCAATTGAGGTGATTCCATTTGGGTTAGAAAGCTGACATTCAGAACTTTTCAACCATATATAATAGTCTATAGTGGACATGAAATTGGCAACATTGACAAGAGGACAAAGTAGCATCCCAAGACTTGATGTGCAACAAGTGTCAACGTTTGCGTCCAAGTTGGGCCTCAAACTTGGACTCAAATGCCAATGGCAGCACAAAGGGGCAATCTGCAAAAAAAAGCTTGAGTCAAAGCTTGCCTCAAACTTTGACTCAAGCTTAAATGGTTCATGGCCGGGTTCAAAGCTTAAATATTTCCCAAGGTCAAGAGCAATCAACAGAGGCTATCTTCAACCCAATTCCATCAAGGCCAAAAGCCCAATTGACATCACTCAAAGGCACAAGAAACAATTTGATTAGGAATTTCATTTCCTTTGTAATTTACTTTCAATTTCATTTTCATTTGTCATGTTTGTAAAAGCCTATAAAAAGGCATCATTTTCATTTTAGAAAGGAGGTTGGCTCTAATAGAGAGCATGAGGAAGGCTAGCTCCACTAGGGAGCATTAGGAGTAGTAGTAGAGAGCTCTCTCCTTTAATTTTCATTTATGTTTTGAATCTTGGATTGAGATTTGAAGGAATTCTGTTTCATTCTTGATCTAAGATTGCTCTTTGTTGATTTTCTGCATAATTCATTGAATTGAGTTTTGGATCTAGAGTTTTCATTCTTTGCTTTCATATTTAATTTCCTCTGCAAATTATTCTCTGTTGGATCAAGGAAGGGCTTGAGATCTAGACTTGGTTTTCTAGTCTCATTAAGCCCCTGAAATCTTCAATTTCTCTTTCGGATTTCACAATTGAGTTGAATTTACTTGATGTTTGATTCTTCAAGTGATTTTTCTTTTCTGCTTAAGATTTGCTGCAACCCATTTCATATTCTGGATCTCTGATTGTTTGCACTTTGAATTCTCTTGTTTAACTTTGAACCCCAGCACCCAATTTCCTTTATTCATCCTGCAATTTACATTTCTAGTTACTTGATCTATTACTCTCTTTAATTCCCCTGCTCCCACTTTCCTTTACGTTAAATGCAATTTACCTTCCTTGTCATTTAAGATTCTGCCAATTTACATTCCTTGCTCTTTACGTTTCTTGTCATTTACTTTCTGCAACTTTAAATTCCTTGTCATTTACATTCTATTGGTTACTCTTCACACAATCTATCAATGTTAGCTTGACTAAACTAATCACCCACTAAAGTTGCTTGATCCATCAATCCCTGTGGGATCGACCTCACTCTAAGTGAGTTATTACTACTTGATGCGACCCGGTGCACTTGCCGGTGAGTTTTGTGTCGGACCGTTTTCCACACATCAATCCTACTCAAAATGCCACAGACAAGGTCAAATCTTCCAGATTAGAGAATGCTGCGCCTTGGTTCTAGCCTTTACCATAAAGACCCTAATCTCCCCATACCTCGGCTGAAGTGATGTCTCAAGAAGTCCCCAACAAAGTCATAGATTAGCTGTCTAAGAGATGTATAATCAAACTAGTGGTTCATTGATATCCGATGAAAGACGCTCGCTGAGCCAATGTAGAATGGAGATAACTTTTGACGGTTCAACTCATTCATAAGATTGAAGAACGAAGATACATCTTTGTGATGCCAGCGCATCTTAAGCTAGTTTTACTAGCCTTTTTTTTATTTTTGATAGGTTTTATGTACTTTCTTGAGTTATACGTGAGCCATTTGGGTGGAAATTCCAGCATACCTATATTCATCCAATTATGATTAATATGATGCAATTTCATAAGAATTATGCTATAATTACTTGTGTGTTAAGAATGATAAGAATTCTCATGACTTTAGCAAGGCTTTGATGCATTTCTTGGTCGATGATAGGTGAAGAAAAGCATGGAGGAAGGTTGAAGAAAAGAGACTTGGAGAAGAGAAACAGAACATAAATTTGCTGATGCTCACGTTTGAGGTAGCGTTGGACATCCAACGTTACACCCAACGTGGTAATGAAAAGTTTCAATTCTGGGAAAAAAAGGTTTTTTAGCGACACGTACGCATCTAAGACGCGTACGCGTGAAAAAGCAAAATTCTGTATCTGCGCGAAAGCATGCGTCACGCGCACGCATGGAATGGAAAAACGACCATCCACGCGTACACGTGGGTCACGCGTACGCGTCACTAAATTTTGACGTTGGGGTCCAACGTTAGCTCAAATGTAGCCTCCAACGTCTGCGATGCTCGACCCAGAATTGAGATTTGAAAAACATGCATCGACGCGAACGCGTCGGTGACGCGTCCGCGTGGATGGAAAAAAAGCAAAGTACGCGAACACATGCAGCCCGCGTACACGTGAAAACGCCAACGTTGGAGGGAATTTTTGGGGTCCAAGGCTGAGGCCAACGTCCTTAACGCGGGAAAAATGATTTTTTTTATCCACGCGAACGCGTGGATAAGCATTTTTGAGCAGAATGCGCGAACGCGCAAAGCACGTGTGCATGTGGATTCGATGACGTTGGCCCTCCAACGTTGATTCAAACACCAATGACAGCAAGCCTTTCTGGTTTTTACTGATATGATTCAAAGTGGTGTTTGAGTCAACATTGACCCTCAAACGTTAACACACACTTAAAGCATCAGTATCCAATTCTCACACAGATCTCTTCTCAAGATCAAGGGCAATCAATTGGAGCCATCTTCGACCCAATCTCAGCAAAGCCAAAGGCCCAATTTAAGGCTTGAAGATCAAAAATAGAAAGTGTATAAATAAAAGTTAGTTTAATTTAGAAAAAACCATGCTGTCAATTTAGTTTTATTTTTAGCTCATTTTAATTTTCATCTTTGAATTTGAGAAATTGGGATTGGGAATTGATTTTCTTTTTCATTGTTCTACACTCTCCACTGTTTGTTTTGAATCTTGGGTTGAGAATTGAAGGAATTCTGTTTCAACCTCACCTTGAGATCTTTCTCTATTTTACTCTTCTGCATAATTCTAAGGAATTGTGAGTTGAATTAAGCTTTTTGATTTCATTTTCAGTGCTCCTGCTAATTTTGCTGTCTTCCTTTGGATCTTGAATTTAGATTGGAAAGAGTTCCATTGATTCAAATTTTGAGAATCATCTTCTACTCTTCATCTCAATTGATCTAAGGATTGGATCTAAATTTCCTTTACTACTTTCATTTTTTACTTCTTTTGCAAATTGTTTTCTGATTGGATCAAGGAAGGAATTGAGATCTAGACTTGTTTTCTAGTCTCTTTAACCCCTGAGATCTTCACTCTTCCGTTGAAATTCTGCAATTTAAGTTTAATTCATTTGCTGTTTATTTCTTCAAACACTTTCACTTTTCTGATTGAGATCTGATGCAACTTATTTCATTTTTTGTTTCCAAGATTGCTTGCTTTTGCTTGTTCGTGTGTGATTACGAGATCCCAGCTCCTTGAGCTCTTTATTATTTTTGTAATTTTATATTTCTTGCACTTTAAGCTTTAGCCATTTACATTCCTTGCAATCTAAGTTTCAGTCATTTACATTATTTGTTCTTTAAGATTCAGCTCTTTAATTCTCCTGCACTTTCAATTACTGTCAATTTCCCCCTCTTCCTTTAAATTTCATGCAATTTAGCTTCTGTTGGATACAATTCACTTCCGAATCAATACTTGTTCGCTTGACTAAATCAACCACCTAACTAAAATTGCTCAATCTTTCAATCCCTGTGGGATCGACCTCACTTATGTGAGTTATTATTACTTGATGCGACCCGGTACACTTGCCGGTGAGTTTTGTGTTGGATCATTTTCCACACATCAAGTTTTTGGCGCCGTTGCCTGGGATTGATTAGATTGACAATGATTAAGTAAGGTGGTGGTCTAGATTAAGCACTTTTTCTTTATTTTTCTTTAATTTTTTTTCTAACCTGCTAACTGTTTGAATATTTGCTTAAGCTAACCATAATATCACTCTAGCAATAGAGTGCATTGTCACTAGTTTTCTGGCTTTGTGTGTGTTTCTTGTTGTCTTGGTTGTATGACAGAGGCAAGAGGAGAGGCCTATACCTTCTGTAAACAAGACGAAAGAACTCTCCGGAGATTAAGAACAGAGGCAAGAGGAAAAAGTGTTGTTGGTGAAGAAAATTCTGAGGAAGAGGATCAAGAAATGGAAGATAACCCATCTATTCCACCAGTGGGAGAGGCCAACAACAACGGTCAACCACAGAGGAAAGTCTTGGCTTCCTACACATTTGCTAATCCAAGGCATTGTGGGAGTAGCATCCTTACTCCAAATGTCAATGCAAACAACTTTGAATTAAAGCCACAGCTCATCACTTTGGTACAAAACAATTGTTCCTATGGAGGAGGGCCACTTGAAGATCCAAACCAACACTTATCCACTTTTCTGAGGATTCGTGATACTGTCAAAACCAACGGTGTGCATCCTGACATATACAATCTGTTGTTATTCCCATTTTCCCTGAGAGACAAAGCTACTCAATGGTTGGAGTCATTTCCAAGAGATAGCATCAACACTTGGGAAGATCTACTGAATAAGTTCTTAGCCAAGTTCTACCCCCCTCAAAGGATCATTAGACTCAAAATAGAGGTCCAAACATTCACTCAGATGGATGGAGAGTCATTCTATGAGGCTTGGGAGAGATACAAGACTTTGATCAGAAAGTGTCCACCAGACATGTTCAATGAATGGGATAAGCTTCAAAACTTCTATGAAGGACTAACTCTGAAGGCTCAAGAAGCACTAGATCACTCAACAGAAGGCTCCTTACAATTAATGAAGACCGCAGAGGAGGCCCTAAACCTTATTGATATGGTGGCAAATAATCAATATTTCTTTGCTCATCAGAGACAACGCCAACCATCACAAAGGAAATGAGTGCTAGAGTTGGAAGGAGTGGGTTCTATCCTAGCTCAAAACAAGATGATGCAACAGCAAATTCAACAACAATTTGAACAAATGGCTAAGAGGATTGATAGCCTGCAAGTTGCATCAGTGAATGTCACAAGCCAACCATCAACTGGATGGGGATCAAATGAAGAAAACCAAGAGGATCAACAGCAGGAACAAGTTCAATATGTGCACAACCAAAGTTCTGGATCAAATGAAGTTTATGGTGACACCTACAACCCCTCCTGGAAGAACCACCCAAATCTTAGATAGGGAGATAGCCAGAATCAAAACCAGCAGCCATGGCAAATAAATTTAAACCAAAACAACTCAAGAAACAACCAGAACCACAACCAGCAAAATAATAACCAAAATACATATAGAAAACCCCAAAATAACTACCCCAATTCCAACCATTATCCATCCAATAACCAAACCACCAACCACAACAACTATCATTCACCCTCAACATCTCATAACCAACCACAAATACCACAAGACATTCAAAGAATCACCAACCTGGAGATGCTAATGGAAAAGATGATGAAGCATCAGGAGATGACAAGCAAGAGTCATGAAGCCTCAATGAGAAACTTAGAAAGGCAAATTGGACAACTATCCAAGCAAGCTATGATAGAAAAGCCAACAAGCTCACTCCCAAGTGACACCATTCCAAATCCTAAAGAGGAATGCAAAGCTATTCAATTAAGGAGTGGAAGGATCTTGGTGAATAACAAAGAAACCATCAAAAAGCCTGTGAAAAATGACAAAAGGCCAATTGAGGAAGATGATGCCAGCATCCAAGATGAAGATGTACCCAACAAGGAGGATCCAGAAAAGCCTAAAGAGAAAGATGAGCAGCCACAAGAATGAAGGAAAGAGAAGCAAGTAATGGAAGAACCATCTCAAGGACAGAAGCACTTGGAGAGGATATTCACACCTCCCTTGCCATACCCTCAAAGGTTTAATAATGAGACCAATGATCAACACTTCCCTAAATTCCTTGAAGTCTTCAAGAAATTGGAAATTAGCATCCCCCTGGCTGAAGCATTAGAGCAGATGCCTTTATATGCAAAGTTCTTGAAGGAGCTTATCAACAAGAAGAGAAGTTGGCATGAGAAGAAAATAGTGCTTCTCACTGAAGAATGCAGTGCTGTGATTCAAAGGGGCCTCCAACCAAAACTCAAGGATCCTAGGAGCTTTTTCCTGCCCTGTACCATTGGCAACATAACTATTGATAAGGCATTATGTGACTTGGGAGCAAGCATCAATCTAATTCCTTATTCCATAATGAGAAGGCTGTGCATAGAGAAGGTAAAGCCTACACAAATGTCACTAGAGCTCGTGGATAAATCATTGGTATACCCCAGAGGAGTAATCGAAAATCTCCTAGTCCAAGTAGGGGCATTCATATTCCCAGTGAATTTTGATCCTGGATCTAGGAGAAGAAGGAAGTGACTCTATTATCTTAGGAAGACCCTTCCTGGCCACAGCAAGGGCCATAATAAATGTTGAACAAGGAGAGCTTACCCTAAGGGTACATGGTGAAAGCATCACTTTGAATGTCTTTCCAGAGACACAAACTATTGCTGAAAAAGAAAGCTGCATGGAGGTTGACAAGGAAAACTTGCAGTGGAAAGAAGAAACCAATAAGACACTCATCAATTCCCTCTCAAAGCAAGAAACAAACAACAAAGAAGGACAAAAGAAAAATGAAACTGTACAGAATGATGAGAGAAAGCAAGAGAAAAGTGAGGTGCTGGCCACCAAGAAGATAAATCCGAAAACGCAGCCTACTGTCAAAGGAGGAGGATCAACAAAAAAGGGGAAGAAAAGCAAGAAAAAGGCTCCAAAAGTGTGGAAAAACAAAAAGATCCCAACTGAGGGATTCTCAAGGGGAGATAAAGTGCAACTAGTTTACCAACAGTTGGGAACAAAACAACAGGCTGCTGATTACTATACTATCAACAGGATACTCTCACTGGAGCATGCAGAGATTGAACATCAAGGCACTGGAAGAAAGCTAACAGTGAGGGGAGACAAATTGAGGCATCACAATCATCAACCACCCTGAGAATGAGCCAATGTCAAGCTAGTGACAATAAAAGAGCACTCCATGGGAGGCAACCCATGATTTAGTTTTCTTGTCTTTAATGTTTTTAATATGAATAATAATTGTTGCTCTAACATGAATTCAATTTATCTTAGACAATCTTGATAACTATTCATGACACTGGAGAGCATATGATCCAATTCTAAGTTTGGTGTGCCCACAGGCACACTAAAAGATATGTTCCTTGGAATATGTAGCCAAATATTCAAATGGGTGTTATACATATTACAAGAACAAGTCATGAAAGTCAAGGGTCTTTTGAGTCTTGAAACTCATGGAAGTACAACTTTGCTTATAGTTTTGAGTTCATAATTAAAAAAATAGAAAGAAATAAAGTATTTTTTATGATGGTTTAACCAAAAGTGACAATAATCTTGCTGAAATTTCAATATCAATATTTGGAGGAAATAACACCTTTGACCATATAACCAAACACTAAGTTTGGTGTCCTCCAAAACTATATGCAAGGAGAGTCACAGTTGGTTAAGTGAATATAAGAAGTAGTAGTCATTTTTTTTGTGTTTTATTTTAAATGTGAAGTGTTTTCTAGATATCACTTGTTAAGGCTTACCCCTTTTGTCTTATTATGATGGTTAGGTGAGCAGAGAACTATTCAATGAAAGGGACAAGACAAGGAAAGATGAGATTAGCATGAAGACAAAAGTGAATCACATGGCTTGAAAGGTGAACCTGCACACACTTGGAAGAAGCATTTTGAAGACCGAGAAGATATACTTCATGAAGAGGTAAATTTTGTCTTTTACTCAACCTTGCATGCACACCCTTCATTGACAACTTGTCCAAATGAATCCTAACCATCTGATGAGCGGATAATTTATACGCTTTTTGGCATTGTTTTTAGGTAGTTTTTAGTATGATCGGGTTACAACTTGGCATTCAACTCCAAGAGAAGCCTCAGCTCGTGGATAGATCAAGCTCAGCCCAAGCACACACCAAGTGGGCCCCGGAAGTGAATTTATGCATCAAATACTTAAACCATAGTAGCTAGTTTAGTATAAATAGAACTTTTTACCTTTGTATTAGACGTCTTGGACTATCTAGTTCTTTTGACCATTCGGTCTTTCATGGGGGCTGGCCATTCGGCCATGTCTAGACCTTTATCACTTATGTATTTTCAACGGTGGAGTTTCTGCACACCATAGATTAAGGGTGTGGAGCTCTGCTGTACCTCGAGTTTTAATGAAAGTACTACTATTTTCTATTCAATTCGAATTATTCTTATTCTAAGATATTTGTTGCACTTCAACATGATGAATGCGATGATCTGTGACACTCATCATCATTCTTACCTATGAACGCGTGACTGACAACCACTTTCGTTCTACCTTAGACCGGGCGCATATCTCTTGGATTCCTTAATCAGAATCTTCGTGGTAGAAGCTAGAATTGATGGCGGCATTCATGGGAATCCGGAAAGTCTAACCTTGTCTGTGGTATTCCGAGTAGGATTCCGGGATTGAATGACTGTGACGAGCTTCAAACTCGCGATTGCTGGGCATGATGACAAATGCAAAAGAATCAAGGGATTCTATTCCAACATGATCGAGAACCGACAGATGATTAGCCGTGTTGTGACAGAGCATTTGGAGCATTTTCACTGAGAGGATGGGATGTATCCATTGACAACGGTAATGCCCTACATACAGCTTGCCATAGAAAGGAGTGACAAAGATTGGATAAAGACAGTAGAAAATCAGAGATTCAGAAGGAACACAGCACCTCCATACACCTTTCTGAAATTCCCACCATTGAATTACATGAGTAACTTAATCTTTATTTTCTATTTAATTTATTATTATTATTTGAAAAACCAATAATCTCTTAAATTAGTTAAATCCGCCTGACTGGGATTTACAAGATGACCATAGCTTGCTTCATACCAGCAATCTCTGTGGGATCGACCCTTACTCACGTAAGGTATTACTTGGACGACCCAGTACACTTGTTGGTTAGTTGTGCGGAGTTGTCACAAAGTGTGATTCTTGTTTAAGAGCACCAAGTCTTTGGAGCCATTGTTGATGATCACAATTTCGTCCACCAAGTTTTTGGCGCCGTTGCCGGGGATTGTTCGAGTATGGACAACTGACGGTTCATCTTGTTGCTCAGATTAGGTAATTTTCTTTTCAAAAAGTTTTCAAAAATCTTTCAAAAAATTTTTTTTTCTTTATTTTCGTTTTTCTAAATTTTTTTTCGAAAAATTTATTAAGAAAATACAAAAAAATCATAAAATCATAAAAATAAAAAATTTTTTTGTTTGACTCTTGAGTCAATTTTTAAGTTTGGTGTCAATTGCATATTTTAAAAATTATTATGCATTTTTCGAAAAATTCATGCATTCATAGTGTTCTTCATGATCTTCAAGTTGTTCTTGGTAAATCTTCTTGTTTGATTTTGGTGTTTTCTTGTTTTGTGTCTTTTATTATTTTTCATATGCATTTTTGCATTCATAGTATCCATGCATTAAAGAATTCTAAGTTTGGTGTCTTGCATGTTTTCTTTGCATCAAAAATTTTTCAAAAATATGTTCTTGATGTTCATCATGATTTTCAAAGTGTTCTTGGTGTTCATCTTGACATTCATAGTGTTCTTGCATGCATCATGAGTTTTGATTCATAATTTTCATGTTGTGAGTCATTTTTGTTGTTTTTCTCTCTCATCATTAAAAATTCAAAAATAAAAAATATCTTTTTCTTATTTCTCTCCTAATTTTTAAAATTAGTTGTTTCTCATAAGTCAAGTCAAATTTTCAATTTTAAAAATCCTATCTTTTCAAAATTTTTTCAAAAATCAAATCTTTTTCATTTTTATCTTATTAATTTCGAAAATTTTAAAATTATTTTCAAAATATTTTTCTTAATTTTATCTTTATTTTCGAAAATTATGCTAACAATTAATGTGATTGATTCAAAAATTTGTAGTTTGTTACTTTCTTGTTAAGAAAGGTTCAATCTTTAAATTCTAGAATCATATCTTTTAGTTTCTTGTTAGTTAAGTAATTAATTTTAATTTTAAAAATTTAATCTTTTTCAAAATATCTTTTTTCTTAAAAATCTTATCTTGTTATCTTATCTTTTTATCATATCTTTTTCAAAATTTTATCTTTTTCAAAAAAAAAAATTTGATTTTAAAATATCTTATCTTCTTATCTTCTTATCTTTTCAAATTTGATTTTAATATCTTTTTCAACTAACTATTTGACTTTTGTTTGTTTCTTATCTTTTTCAAAACCACCTAACTACTTCTCCCTCTCTAATTTTCGAAAATATCTCATCCCTTTTTCAAAATTCTTTTTAAAATTAACTAATTGGTTTAAATTTTAATTTAATTCTATTTCACCTTTAATTTTCGAAAATCAGTAACTCCTTTTCAAAATTAATTTTTGAATTCTCTCTCTCATCTTCTTCTATTTATTTATTCATTTACTAACACTTCTTTTCACCTCTCTTCATCTCCAATCACTGCCTCTATCCTTACCCTTGTGTTTGGATTCTCCTTTCTTTATTCTTTTCTTCTTCTACTAATAATAAGGATCCTCTTTACTGTGACATAGAAGATTCCTCTTCTTTTCTTGTTCTCTTCTCCTTCATATGAGCTGGAACAAGGAAAAAAGCACTCTTGTTGAAGCTGATCCTGAACCTGAAAGGACTCTGAAGAGGAAACTAAGAGAAGCTAAATTACAACAATCTAGAGGTAACCTTTCTGAAAATTTCGAACAAGAGAAGGAGATGGCAGCCGAACCCAACAATAATAATGCAAGGAGGATGCTTGGTGATTTTACTAAACCCACGTCCAAGTTTGATGGAAGAAGCATCTCAATTCCTACCATTGGAGCAAACAAATTTGAGCCGAAACCTCAATTAGTTACTCTAATACAACAGAACTGCAAGTTTCATGAACTTCTATCTGAAGATCCTTACCAATTTTTAACTGAGTTCTTACAGATTTGTGAGATTGTTAAGACGAATGGAGTTGATCCTGAAGTCTACAGGCTCATGCTTTTCCCTTTTGTTGTAAGAGATAGAGCTAGAACATGGTTGGACTCACAACCTAAAGATAGCCTGGACTCCTGGGATAAGCTGGTCACGGCCTTCTTGGATAAATTCTTTCCTTCTCAAAAGCTGAGCAAGCTTAGAGTGGATGTTCAGACCTTAAGCAAAAAGATGCTGAATCCCTCTATGAAGCTTGGGAAAGATACAAGCAGATGACCAAAAAGTGTCCTTCTGACATGTTTTCAGAATGGGCCATATTAGATATATTCTATTATGGTCTATTTGAGTTTTCCAAGATATCATTGGACCATTCTGCAGGTGGATCCATTCACCTAAAAAAAACGCCTTCAGAAGCTCAAGAACTTATTGACATGGTTGCAAATAACCAATTCATGTACACTTCTGTGAGGAATTCCGTGAATAATAGGATGCCTCAGAGGAAGGGAGTTCTTGAAATTGATGCTCTGAATGCCATATTGGCTCAGAACAAAGTGTTGACTCAACATGTCAATATGATCTCTCAAAGTCTGAATGGATGGCAAAATGCATCCAACAGTACTAAAGAGACAGCTTCTAAAGAAGCTTATGATCCTGAGAACCCTGCAATGGCAGAGGTTAATTACATGGCTGAACCTTATGGAAACACCTATAATTCATCATGGAGAAATCATCCAAATTTCTCATGGAAGGATCAACAAAAGCCTCAACAAGGCTTTAATAATGGTGGAAGAAACAGGCTCAGCAATAACAAGCCTTTTCCATCATCTTCTCAGCAACAGACAGAGAATTCTGAGCAGAGCCCCTCTAATCTAGCAAACTTAGTTTCTGATCTGTCAAAGGCCACTTTAAGTTTCATGAGTGAGACAAGAACCTCCATTAGAAATTTGGAGGCAGAAATGGGCCAGCTGAGTAAGAAAGTAATTGAAACTCCTCCTGGTACTCTCCCAAGCAATACTGAAGAAAATCCAAAGAGAGAGTGCAAGGCCATTGACATAGTCAATATGGCCGAATGCAATGAGGAGGAGTAGGACGTGAATCCCAATGAGGAAGATCTCATGGGATGTCTCTCACGCAAGAAGGAGTTCCCTATTGAGGACCTAAAGGAATCTGAGGCTCATATAGAGACCATAGAGATCCCACTAAGTCTCCTTTTGCCATTCATGAGCTCTGAAGACTATTCTTCCTCAGAAGAGGATGAAGATGTGACTGGAGAGCAAGTTGCTCAATATCTAGGAGCCATCATGAAGCTGAATGCCAAGTTATTTGGTAATGAGACTTGGGAAGGTGAACCTCCCTTGCTCATTAGTGAACTAGATACATGGATTCAGAAAACTTTACCTCAAAAGAGACAAGATCCAGGCAAATTCTTAATACCCTGTACCATAGGCACTATGACCTTTAACAAGGCTCTGTGTGACCTGGGGTCAGGCATAAATCTTATGCCACTCTCTGTAATGGAGAAACTAGGGATCATTGAGGTACAGCCTGCCATATTCTCATTACAAATAACAGACAAGTCAGTAGGACAAGCTTATGGATTGGTAGAGGACGTGCTAGTGAAGGTTGAAGGCCTTTACATCCCTGCTGATTTCATAATCTTAGACACTAGGAAGGAGGAGGATGAATGCATCATCCTTGGAAGACCTTTCCTGGCCGCAGCAGGAGTTGTGATAGATGTTAACAGAGGAGAATTAGTCCTTCAATTGAATGGGGACTACCTTGTGTTTAAGACCCAAGGGTGCTCTTCTATAAACATGGAAAAGAGGCACAGTAAGCTTCTCTCAGTACAGAGTCAAACAGAGCCCCCACAATCAAACTCTAAGTTTGGTGTTGGGAGGCCACAACCAAACTCTAAGTTTGGTGTTGAACCCCCATATCCAAACTCTATGTTTAGTGTTGGGAGTCCACAACATTGACCTGATCACCTTTGTGGCTCCAAGAGAGCCCACTGTCAAGCTAGTGACATTAAAAGAGCGCTTGTTGGGAGGCAACCCAATTTTTATTTATCTAATTTTATTTTATTGTTATTTTATGTTTTATTAGGTTCATGATCATGTGGAGTCACAAAAAAATATTAAAATTAAAAACAGAATCAAAAACAGCAGAAGAAAAATCACACCCTGGAGGAAGGACTTACTGGCGTTTAAATGCCAGTAAGAAGCATCTGGCTGGCGTTCAATGATGATTGGATTTTTGACGGTTTAGAATTTCACTAATGAAATCTCGTTGTAAAGTATAGTCTCTAAACCGACAATAATCCCTCCATACAAAAGTTTTGTTTGTGACAAGTACAAACCCCTAAAATCTATAAACCGAAGTATTTAAACCTCGGGTCGTCTCTCAAAGGACTTGCAGGGTAGTGTTCTTGTTATTGGTTATGGACTTGTTTATTTTGGAGTTTTAGATGAGAGATATGAATAGTAAATGATACAAAAACTTTATTAACAAAACGGTCTTGGCAAGGTTTGGTTGTCAAGGGTCTTCATCATTATCACTAGCCACAAGTAAGGTAGTTGCAAGGATTAATCCCACTTAGTCATCCTTAAGTCAATTAACAAAGGAAAGTCAAGTGAGTTATATTAATCCTAGTCCATAAATCCTAGCTTTTCACTAATTGGATTAATGAAGGTAGAGTCAATGGCTATCAACTATCAATCAATTGGACACTAGTAATTCAAGAAATCCTAAGTTACCTTCTCAAGCCAAGAACATAAAATTCTATTTTAACATTCTCCCAAGCATTTCATCAAACACTTGGAAGGCACAAAAGAAAAGTATAGTAAATCACAACAAAAATGAATTCTAACAACAATTGAGTACAAAGAATTAACAACAACAATCAAGAAAATCACAATTATCATGAATTACCTCAAATTGCATTATTGAAAGAAAACAAAGGAACAATAATCTATCCACAACGGAATGAAGAATTACAATTATCAAAGCACATAACTAGAAAGAGGAAGAGGAGAAGAGTAAGAATTGATAAAGGAGAAGTGAATCAAAGCATGAATTAAACCTAGATCTAAGAAGAGAGATTAACCTAAACCTAATCCTAATTCTAGAGAGAAGTGAGAGCTTCTCTCTCTAAAACTAACTAATCCTAATCTTAATGATGCTAAATGATAGATTGATGCCTTCCCCTTCTATCCTTGGTCCTTTTAATGGATTTTGGCGCCAAAGTTGGTTCAGAAACTCCCCAAGATTACCAGGCACGTGCTGCTTTAATGAAGTCATGTGCAGACTGCGACGCGTGCGTGCACGGTATGCGTGCGCGTCCCTGGCCGATTCTGCAATGTGCTTGCTAGCGCCTTGTGCGCGTGCGCGTGCTTGGCTGATTTCACTTCTTTGACTTTTTATGCTTCTCTCCACTTGTATGCTTCCTTCCTTGCTCCCTTTGATCCATGCGTAGCCTATTTCAATCCTGGAATTACTTGCAAACATGATGTGTGGAAAACGATCCAACACAAAACTCACCGGCAAGTATACCGGGTCGCATCAAGTAATAATAACTCACATGAGTGAGGTCGATCCCACAGGGATTGAAGGATTGAGCAATTTTAGTTTAGTGGTTGATTTAGTCAAGCGAATCAAGTTTTGGTTGAGTGATTTGTGTTTAACATGAAGTAAATGACAGTAAATGTAAAGGGGGAAGGGAAAAGTGCAGTAAATTAGAGAACAGGAAAGTAAATTTGCAGAATCTTAAAGAACAAGAAAGTAAATGACTGAAACTTAAAGTGCAAGAAAAGTAAATTGCAGTAACTTAAATGGCAAGAAAGATAAATGGCTTGAATATAAAAGGGAATTGAGGACTGGGATTGCAAAACATAAACAAAGAAGAATTGAATTGACACAATTAACAGAACAGGAATTGAATTAGAAGCAATGAAAGCTTAAACAGAAATTAAAATAAAATGCAGCAAGGTTCACAGAAGAACCAAAAGTAAAATTGGGTCTCAGGTCTCAAGAGACTAGGTAGCAGAGCCTAGATCTCTATTTGCCTTCCTAGATCCAAGTTAACAAAGCAATTGACAAGAATTAGAAGAGAAAGCAGTAAAGAAAATGTAAATGGATTCAATTATGCAGAAAGAGAATTGAAGAGAATTTGAATGGGAATTGAGACAGAATTTCCTCAATTTCTCACACCCAAAACTCAGAAACAGAAGATAAGAAGTGCTCAGGCAAGAATGAGGAAGAAGTGAGATCAATCCTCCTTCCCAATTCTCAGAATTCTCAGTAACGTCATCCAAGAACAATTGCCAAAGCTCCAAAGAAAGGTGAAAATAAAAGTAAAATTTAAAAGTAAGTGTAAAAGTGGTAAAAGGTCCTAATTACATCAAACTAGCTTCTATTTATACACTTTCTATTCTTGGATTTTGGGATTTGGATGGGCTTTTGATTTGGTGAAGAAATGAATTAAAATGGATTTTTAATTGAATTTTTCGGCCCAAAATTGTGACTCCCAGGAGGCTGCCCTGCCCTTGTGGAGGGCAGGGCAGAAAATTGGTGCATGGTGCGGACGATTAGTGTGGCGTGGTGCAGCCTTGTGCGAGTTTGGTGCGGCCTTGGTGCGTGAGATGCTGCCCTGCCCGTGCCAAGGGCAGGGCAGGAAAAGTTGGTGCGCCAGAAATTGCCTTGGTGCTGCCAGAATCAGGAGTTGGTGCGCCAGAATCAAAAATTGGTGCGCCAGAATTGAGCTTGGTGCATAGGATGCTGCCCTGCCCTCGCGGAGGGCAGGGCAAGAAATTTTGGTGCTGCCAGGATTGAGCTTGGTGCGCCAGATGCTGCCAGGAACGTGCCATGGTGCGCCAGATGCTGCCAGGAACGTGCCATGGTGCGCCAGATTTGTGCACCAACCCAAATGCTGCCCTGCCCTCGCGGAGGGCAGGGCAGTGTTTCCACTTTGCTGTCCCGTGTTCGAAACACGGTTGTGGCACACTTTCAATTAATTTCCTTGGTTTCTTGGCACGGTAATCAACCTTAAGTCCTAGCTTCCTCATGGTTCCTTGTTCGAATCTTGTGGCATGCATGGGTGACATTTTTCCTTTGAATTCTTTCCTTGCTGAGCCCGATACTGCCCTTGTGGAGGGCAGGGCAAGGTTCTCTTCCTCTTGGTCCCAAGGCACATTTTGTGCTCTGCCTTTGTAGTGGGCAGGGCAGAGTTGCCTTCTCTTCTTGGTTCTCTTATGTTGCCCTCCTAGAGGGCAGTCTGCCCTTGTGGAGGGCAATGTTTGCCTCCCCCTTGCATGCGGCACGCTTCCTATTACTTTGGCCACGCTTTCCTTTCCTTGGACTACACTTCTTAGGCCACGCTTTTCCTTTTGTTTTCTTTTCTTCACCTATAATAAACCAAAACAACCACTCCAAGTATCACTAAATTCAAGAGGCTTATAAATCAATTAAAATTCAATTAAAATTAGCTCAAACCTCATGGATTAACATTAATTTCATGGTGGTTGCTTGATTTAAAGAAGTTATGCATTTTCACTCCAAATCACTTACTTAGGATACAAGAAAGTGCATAAATGCTAACAAAACAAGTGAAATTAGCATAGAAAATGGGTATATGATGACTTGTCATCACAACACCAAACTTAAATCTTGCTTGTCCCCAAGCAAGAAAAGAATCATGCAATAAAGATTGACAATCCAAGGTAAGAAGAATAGCAACTCAATGTTCATGGCAAGCTAGTTTTCTATGCATGCTACAATTACAAAAGAGATGTAAATGATTGATGCTTCTATCTAGCTTATTTTATGAAATCTTTTTCTTATAATTCTTCCTTGAAACAAGCTTTTGATTTTTTTTTCTCCTTTTGGGTGCTTTGCCCCATGAGTTAATAACAAAGCTACGACTTCTAAATGCTTTGTTTTCAAGTATTACCACTTGATACATAAGCACCACAAGCATTTAATTAGAGGACTTCATTAAGCTCATTTTTTCTTTTCTTTTCTTGACTCTCTAATCATTGATGCTCAGAGCCTTGAGCTTTGAGGGAGTGCTTTTGCACTTGAGCCTAGCCTTGACTTCTAAGTGTTTTGTTTTCAAGCATTTGGCTTGATACATAAACACCACAAGCACTTAGCAAATAAATTACCATTGGTACTCAGAGCCTTCAGCTTTCTCATTCTTTCCCTTTTTCTTTTCTTGCCTTAATTATATTTGCTTCTTCAAGGTTTTCATGATTTCAAAAGATTTCACAAAATGTACTAGATGAAAAACTTCAATTAAATAAAATCCAATGCAATTGAGCAACAATTAATCATACTAGCTTTCCAATACTTGTATGCACATGCTAAAATCTTCTTTAATGCCTTGTTTGTTTATGATCATGATGCTTTATTGCTTTTGAATTCACAAAGCTCAAGTTGGTAGTTATAATGCCACAGTAACATATTATAAATCAAAATTCTAGCTATGCTTATTCATACACACATGTATACAGAGAAGGTAAAGACAATCATGCAGTTTATGAAACAAATGAGAGGAAAAGGAACTTTACAACCTTGTAGTTCATCTTCTCTATTGTTGTCATTTTCCTCCCATTTTCTTCCTTCCCATACCAAACTCAGAATGCTTGTTCATTCTCAAGCAATAATTAGAACAATGGCTATGGGGCTAAGATGGATCATGAATGTCTTATACAATGAAATGTTAGCATTACATGTGTTGCAAGCAAAATTAAAGATAACAATCAAGGCACAGAGAAATAAAAACACTATGATTGCAAACATAAGATGGTGTGCATGATACATTGCATAAAAAAAATATAAGTGGCACACCAAACTCAGTGTGACACTTTCACTTGGAATTGATGCAAGTATCTAATAGATATTGGAACCAAATTTTGTTGCATACCAACACCAAACTTAGAATGCAATCATATGTCAATTTATTTGAATTAAAACTAAGCAGGTGAAACTGTTATTTGTTAAGTACAATCACCAAGCCAAGAATCTGTCATGAATAAAGCTCTCTTGGTAATGTATTAACAAACACAGTAAATAAGCAAACTAAAATGAAAGCATTTAAAAACAGAAAAATGACTAAAGAAAGTAGAATGACAAAGTGTCAAATTAAAAGAAAAAAAATAACACTGTAGAGGCATTATGATTATGCAGACAAGTAGTGTTGCTTGGATGAATTGCATAGAAAATAAGTGGTACACCAAACTTAGAATCTTGGTGTGTCACTTTCATTTTTGATTTGATGCAATCATCCAAAAAGATTGAAAACAATTTGTTGCAAGGCAACACCAAACTTAGAATGTAACCATATGCCAATTTATTGAATTTAAACAAAGGAAGGAGAAGAAATGTACCTACTGTCTACCTATTTTTCACTTTCTTCCTCTTCTTCCAATTTGTTAAGAGGAATGACCTCAAGGGGGAGGAAGTTTCAGCTATTGTCCCCTTTCTTGGTTTCCTCTCAGCAAGCCTCCTTTTGTACATGGCTTGATTGAGCTGGCTTGCTAGTGGTCCAGGGGAAGGATTGCTTGTAGTTGACCTTCGCTTCTTCATGAATATTGTCCTTTGTAGCTTGGTCGCAATCCTCTTCTTGGTGCTTTTGTTGATTGCCTTCACTTCCTTGAATCCAAGTTTTGGTTGCTGTGTGATTGTTGGAGTGATTTCTTCATTAAGAGCTTCTTGCAATGGTGGTTTCGTGAGCTCTTCCTCTGTGCATTTCTCCACTTCAGTTGAGTGTGACTTATCTTGAATGTCTTCCTCCCTTTCTTCTTCATAATTTTCCATTAGTGCCTCTGGGAGGGAATCTTTGTGTTTTATTGTCACCTCAAGTGGCTCTTGTGAATGTAGAATCCTTGGCTCATGTCCAAATACTTCCACCACCTCTTCCTTTTTCACTGAAATTTCACTTGACACAGAGGCTTCCTCATCTTGCTTTTCCACTTCCTCACCCACAAATTGGTCTTCATCCTCTCTATTTGATGGTTCTAAGTTCCTCCTTGTTTGCTCTAAGGGCTCATTCATCTTCTTGAGGATGATTTCTTTCCAGGATTGGGGTTGTGTATATCTTTCCACGAGTTTTCTATGTATTTCAACGGCTTGAAGGTAATCCCAATCTGTTAGTTCAAGAGATGAAGGTTGAGAGTAATCATAATCAAGTGATGAAGAACTTTCAAATGAGAAACTGGGACGTGAGGGTGGATGCTCTTCCATTCTTTGGTGATACTTCCATCCACCATGAGGATAATGATATGAATCATTTTGTGGTGGTGGTTGGTATCCCATATAATTTTCTTGCTCATCTTGTGTCTCTGAAGCAAATCTCCATGAATTGGAGTGCTCAGAATGTGTATTCTCTTGGTGATATTCCCAGCCACCATTAGAGATTGGTGATGGTGGGTAATATCCCATAAAATTTGTTTGTTCATAAGATGAGTTGAACTCCATTTGAATTTTGTAAAACACAACACCAAGGGAAATTGAAATTCATATCTCAAAGATGAATTTCTTAGTGAGGCAATAACTCAAACACCTTGGTTTCAACTTAGAACAGAGAACAAAAATAAAGAAAATGCTTGATCTAGACTTCTCACCCACTTAATCATTGTTGATCTAATCAATCCCCGGCAACGGCGCCAAAAACTTGATGTGTGGAAAACGATCCAACACAAAACTCACCGACAAGTATACCGGGTCGCATCAAGTAATAATAACTCACATGAGTGAGGTCGATCCCACAGGGATTGAAGGATTGAGCAATTTTAGTTTAGTGGTTGATTTAGTCAAGCGAATCAAGTTTTGGTTGAGTGATTTGTGTTTAACAGGAAGTAAATGACAGTAAATGTAAAGGGGGAAGGGAAAAGTACAGTAAATTAGAGAACAGGAAAGTAAATTTGCAGAATCTTAAAGAACAAGAAAGTAAATGACTAAAACTTAAAGTGCAAGAAAAGTAAATTGCAGTAACTTAAATGGCAAGAAAGATAAATGGCTTGAATATAAAAGGGAATTGAGGACTGGGATTGCAAAACATGAACAAAGAAGAATTGAATTGACACAATTAACAGAACAGGAATTGAATTAGAAGCAATGAAAGCTTAAACAGAAATTAAAATAAAATGCAGCAAGGTTCACAGAAGAACCAAAAGTAAAATTGGGTCTCAGGTCTCAAGAGACTAGGTAGCAGAGCCTAGATCTCTATTTGCCTTCCTAGATCCAAGTTAACAAAGCAATTGACAAGAATTAGAAGAGAAAGCAGTAAAGAAAATGTAAATGGATTCAATTATGCAGAAAGAGAATTGAAGATAATTTGAATGGGAATTGAGACAGAATTTCCTCAATTTCTCACACCCAAAACTCAGAAACAGAAGATTAGAAGTGCTCAGGCAAGAATGAGGAAGAAGTGAGATCAATCCTCCTTCCCAATTCTCAGAATTCTCAGTAAAGCCACCCAAGAACAATTGCCAAAGCTCCAAAGAAAGGTGAAAATAAAAGTAAAATTTAAAAGTAAGTGTAAAAGTGGTAAAAGGTCCTAATTACATCAAACTAGCTTCTATTTATACACTTTCTATTCTTGGATTTTGGGATTTGGATGGGCTTTTGATTTGGTGAAGAAATGAATTAAAATGGATTTTTAATTGAATTTTTCGGCCCAAAATTGTGACTCCCAGGAGGCTGCCCTGCCCTTGTGGAGGGCAGGGCAGAAAATTGGTGCATGGTGCGGACGATTGGTGCGGCGTGGTGCAGCCTTGTGCGAGTTTGGTGCGGCCTTGGTGCGTGAGATGCTGCCCTGCCCGCGCCAAGGGCAGGGCAGGAAAAGTTGGTGCGCCAGAAATCGCCTTGGTGCTGCCAGAATCAGGAGTTGGTGCGCCAGAATCAAAAATTGGTGCGCCAGAATTGAGCTTGGTGCATAGGATGCTGCCCTGCCCTCGCGGAGGGCAGGGCAGGAAATTTTGGTGCTGCCAGGATTGAGCTTGGTGCGCCAGATGCTGCCAGGAACGTGCCATGGTGCGCCAGATTTGTGCACCAACCCAAATGCTGCCCTGCCCTCGCGGAGGGCAGGGCAGTGTTTCCACTTTGCTGTCCCGTGTTCGAAACACGGCTGTGGCACACTTTCAATTAATTTCCTTGGTTTCTTGGCACGGCAATCAACCTTAAGTCCTAGCTTCCTCATGGTTCCTTGTTCGAATCTTGTGGCATGCGTGGGTGACATTTTTCCTTTGAATTCTTTCCTTGGTGAGCCCGATACTGCCCTTGTGGAGGGCAGGGCAAGGTTCTCTTCCTCTTGGTCCCAAGGCACATTTTGTGCTCTGCCCTTGTAGTGGGCAGGGCAGAGTTGCCTTCTCTTCTTGGTTCTCTTATGTTGCCCTCCTAGAGGGCAGTCTGCCCTTGTGGAGGGCAATGTTTGCCTCCCCCTTGCATGCGGCACGCTTCCTATTACTTTGGCCACGCTTTCCTTTCCTTGGGCTACACTTCTTAGGCCACGCTTTTCCTTTTCTTTTCTTTTCTTCACCTATAATAAACCAAAACAACCACTCCAAGTATCACTAAATTCAAGAGGCTTATAAATCAATTAAAATTCAATTAAAATTAGCTCAAACCTCATGGATTAACATTAATTTCATGGTGGTTGCTTGATTTAAAGAAGTTATGCATTTTCATTCCAAATCACTTACTTAGGATACAAGAAAGTGCATAAATGCTAACAAAACAAGTGAAATTAGCATAGAAAATGGGTATATGATGACTTGTCATCAAAACACATCAAGGCATCTTATGGAATCAAGGAGGAATTAGAATTCATCAAAATAAGGTTTAAAAAGCATGTTTTTACACTTGAGCACAAATACAGGAGAGATTACAAAACCATGCTAATTCATAGGCTAAGTGCGAGAAAAGCTCATCAAAATACTCTAAATTCAATACAAGATAAACCCTAAAAATGGGATTTATGAACCTCCCCACACTTAAACCTTAGCATGTCCTCATGCTAAAATAAGAAGGAACTAAGGGGTATGACATTTATTAAATGCAACTAAGCTACATGAACCTATCTAAATGCGGCTATCTATAGTGAATGAAAATACTTAGTTCAAACAAATCAATTCCCAGGAGAACATGTGTAAGCACAAGAACTAGGGCAATAGGAATCAAGTCCAAACCACAATTGTATTAAATTATCAAAAGAAATTCAAGCTTGCAAGAATATAGATAATATGGGTGAACACATGTAATTGAACTTTCGAACCCTCACCGGATGTGTATCCACTCTATTCACTCGAGTGTTTAAGGGTTAATTCACTCAATTCTCTTCTATTCATGCTTTCCAAAATTTGATTTTCTTCTAACAATCAACACCTATTCAATGCATGCATACATTCATCATGAGGTCTTTCATTTAGGTTGTAATAGGACTAGGGTCAAGGTAGGATCATTTATGGTTAAGTGGACTAGGACTTGAATCTTTGATTAGCTTAAACTTTTCCACCTAAGCTATGTAATGACCTATACAATTAAATTCTAACCTAACTACCCATTCTTCACTTTTTTATTTACATACTCATGCATTCTATTTGATTCATAACACTTATGCATTGATTCCTTTTATTGAGCTTCACTTTAGGGCATTTTGACCCCTTTTATTATTTTTCTTCTTTTTCCTTTTTCTATATTTTGCTTTTCTTTTCCTTTTCATATAATGAGGATTCTCTCTTTTTTTTTTCTTTTGTTTTTCTCCTCATTTTTTATATATACAAGAATCTCAATGCATAAGGTTTTACAATTGATCAATACATGAATATGTACCTAATTCTCAATATTTCCAGTGATAATACAAAACTACCCTTTTATTCACCCAATGTCCCAAGGTTCCCACACTTGAATGATTCTCACACACACTAGCCTAAGCTAATCAAAGATCCAAATAAGGACTTTTCTTGTTTTCTGGTTTAAGGCTTGTAATGAGCTAAATTAAGAACAAGTGGGTTAAGCATAGGCTCAAAATTGGCTAACAATGGAGAGTAAAAGGTAGGCTATTTGGACAAGTGAGCTAATGAAATAATGGCCTCAATCATACAAATGCATGAATACAAGAAATAAATGGTCATATAGAATCAAGTAAATCAAGGATCACAATCATAGAAAGGGAATAATTGCACACAAGAAAGAAAAATAAGTGGTTATAAGATGTAACCACATCAATAGGCTCAAGTCTCACAAGCTTGTGTTCTTAGCTCAATGCATGCTTCACAAAGTATGAATTCAAGCAAGTTACACAAAAATATTTTTTTCAATCAATTGGCTTGGTGCCCTATAATTAAGTTTCTTGGAAAATCTCAATATTTGACTAAGCATTGTTGTGATTGAAAAGATTCAAAAATTCCTTAGTTTACCCTTTCCTTTTTCACTTAAAACCAATTTCTTATGCGAAAAGGGTGACTAAGTTTTAACAATTCCAAACATGGTTTCTAATCACAACCACAAACTAAAAAGAAAGATATGCAAACTAAAAAAAAAGAAGATATGCAAAAGTGTATAAAGAAAAATCCAACTAAGAGTATGGAATCTATCATCCAAAACATCTAAAAATATCCAAAAGCATCAAAATATCTAAAATATCAAGTATATACAAAATGAGATAACTAGGCAGCATAACTAAAGTGTTCACCGGTCTCCTAAAGGTGCCACCGGCTACCTCCCCACACTTAAGATCAAGCATCGTCCTCGATGCTAATCCTGAGGATCAGGGATAGGTACACTGATAGGCTCTGACTCTGGCTGCGAAACCGGCTGAGGCTGTGTCTCCTGTGTCTAGGGCGGTATCTCCGTGTGAACCAAAATATCCTCATGAATCGCCTCACCATGTAAATCAGTGTGCTCCTCCTCTTGGGTCTCCTCCTCTGAACCAGAAGACTCTGGGAGACGTGGTAGCTCAAGGCCCTGGACCACAAATAGCTGGTCAAGCCGGTCAAGGCGACGCATGATCTGGCGCTTGCTGCGCTCCATATATCGGAAAAGACGCTGAACCAGTAGGTATGACGTAATGAGCGAAGATCTGCTGCCAAGTCTTGGCCGCTCGGCTCAGATAACTAAAGTGTATCCCCTTGGGTGCCTTGTTCTCGGCGTCCATAACCCAAGGAGCATCCGGAGTGGCTACCACTGCTCTCAATGCCTCAAAATCAAAGGTCATGCAATGAAGGCTATCTCGGTGTGTATGAATGCATCTGTGTCACTGGTCTTAGGCCGGCAAGTAAGGGCATCCTCAATGGCCTGCTCTGTGATAGGTACCTTAATCCCTCTGACAAGTACCGAATCAAGGGTGGGACGGAAGAAATTGCAGTAGAACTACTGCACCTAAGACCGGTTCACCCGGCTCAACTCCCTATCCAGAAAAGCTAAACCCATCCGGTCAATACGCTGGTAGATAGTATCGGTCAAGTCTGAGGGAATAACTAGCTTCTTCTCAACATTCAGATTCTTTGAATTGTAACTGGGGAATCTGAGTTCACAGTACAAATTGGGAATTTGACCCCGTCCAAAGCTGGCAACATTTGGTTTGATTTCTCTATTTCGTTCAGAGGATTTTGAGCATAGGCAAGCAGGGAAGTAAATGTAGGGTCCTGTGGTCTTTTCCTCTTTCTGGAGGATGATGCTTTTCCTTTCCCTTTGTCCGACATCCTAAAAAATAGAATAGAATATAAGCAATTAAGCACTTAGCACGAAGCAAGTAAAACATGTTCAGAATGTAAGATAGATGGCAAACAAACATAATGTGAACTAAACTTGAAAACTTGGTTTGCAAATAAGCATAGAAAACATAGCCCTAAACAAAGAGTTCAATGTTTCAAAGAATATGCATATTCATCATCATAACTCAAAAGAATGGTTAATGAGTCGAGTAAAGAGAAATGAAGTGAGTAGGTTAAACAAGTTAGTGAGTAAAAGGTGATATTGATAGTTAGTGTTATGATGAAAGAAAGCTTTCCTAACAAAAAAAAGATTCACAAAATGTATACAACAATCATGTTCTCACTCATGAGGGAGGTGCAATTATTGATGATGAAAATGAAATTGCAAAGGGGTGCAATGAATTGAAAGGAATTCATTAATGTCATGGTCACTTATTGGAAAGCAACTGAGTCAAATGGGTTACACAATGAAAAATTCACTAATTGAAAACAAATGAGTCATGCTCTAAAAGATTGCCAAGTCAAGTCAAATGATAAAAACTAGCATAAATCAGAGGCATTTGATTGACTTGAAAGGTTAAAACATGCAATGGTTTAAAGCAGCTCACGGGAAGTATATGAAACACGGATAGACCAATCCGATGTTATTGAGCAATTGCACTTGATGGATTCCAGAAAACTTATGTTTAAAGGTATCAGTTCGATCTCAATTAACAAGTAAAAATACAGGAATTTTCCGAAAATCGGGCAGCATTCCGGCTTAAAATCGGACGTTCCCGCATAGCAACATAGCACAAATAGCATGAATACAACATCAATTAATCACAACAGCAATGAGATAGCATCCAGACAACACAGATTGCATACAGAGCATTCAAAATCAGCACTCATCAGACAAGTATCAAACAGAAAATGAACACAGACGGAGCACTTATCAGGCTTAGAATCCTCTATCCAAACCTAGCTACCTAACAACAGTTATTTCTATCTATCCTAACATGCAGAAACTACATTCTAATTAACTAAAATTAATCAGTAAAGAAAGTTAAAGAAAACAGAGTCTGAGGCATGGAACCTGGGGTCAGAGCAGAAAATGGAAATGGAACTAGGATGAGCGAGGGTTGAATCAGTAGCAGAGTCACCGCCTTAAAAGGCGGTGACGGCAGAAAGAATGACAGGGAGTGAAGAGGGCCTCATGGCGGCGCAGCGGTCGGCGACGGCAGTGGCGAGTTGGATGTGAGAGGGAGAGTAAGTGGGTGACGATGGCGGGGCAGTCGCCGGTGGTGACGGGATTGCGGCCAGTGGTGATGATGGTGCTTCGTGGAGTTGAGGGAGTGAGAAGATGAGGGTGAGAAGAGGGTGTCGCGCTACTGCGCAGCGTTCCTCGCATGTTAGGGTTTTCATGTTTTTATATCGACGCGGGCGCGCACAGTTCGCGTCCGCATAAATTGACGAATCTAGGAGCTGACGCGTGCGCGCCTTAGGCGCTCAGGCGTGGATGCTGAAAATAGGTAAGGGCGTGGGCGTGTATGGTGCACGCACGTGTGCGAGGAGTTCGGCTGGAGGCTTAAGAGTGGCCCAAGAGAGGCCTAATTCTCTAGAAAATGGCCTGGAAGTTGCACTACCAGACAGGTGCGCACGCGGCATGTGCGCGAGCGCGCGCGGTCTCTTATAAAGGCATGTGCGCGTACGCGCGATGGAGGTTGAGCCTGGGGCTCAAGGTTGGCCCAGAGGAGGCATGACTCTCTGGAGAGTGTGTGGGCTGCTGCCACTAGCCTAGGGACGCGTACGCGGCAAATACGCGTCTGCGTGCGTTCCCTTAAAAGTGTATGGACGCGCACGCACATAGTGTGTGTTCGCGTTGGTCGAGTTGGGCTTGAAGCACAACGTTGGCCTACGACGAGCCCAACTCTCTGGAAAGTGTATGGTGGTGCATCCGCTCATGGACGCGGGCGCGTACGTCGTGCGCGCGCGTCCTACCCCCTTTTTTTTATCTGCTAAAAGGCAGAAAAAAATTCCTAAGAACTCCCTATAATGCCTGCAACTCTTTATTCACTCAAAAAATCATACAGTTCACAAAAAATTGCAATTTGATTTATTCATCTACTACTAAACACAACATGCATGTGAGTATGCTAACAATCAATTCATACAAACAATTCTGTATGAAATATACCTACAATGGCAACTCAAACCACTTATTAGACAAAATTAAAAGAGATTGGAAAGAGTTTACCATGGTGGGGTGTCTCCCACCTAGCACTTTTAGTTTAATTCCTTAAGTTGGACATTTTGAGGAGCTTATTGTCATGGCGGCTTGTGCTTGTACTCATCCTTGAATCTCCAAGGATCTTTGCTTCTTGAATGGTTGACAGAAATTCCAACCATCTTCATCAAGCTTGGGTAGAGTTCTACCCAAGATATGCGTTCCCATAGTTGGTCTTCACATAGCGAACCGGGATCCCATATCTTATCTTTACACCCATCCGTGAGTTGAGTTTCATGATTTTTTCGTACGGGTGGTTGACATAAGGGCGGTCGACACACAGAATTCTCTTTAGTCCACCAATGCTTCTTTCTAGACCCATACAAAGTGGTGCTTGTCCCATCATAATCCCTATACCTTGAAGCTTTGACCTTAGTGAGCTTTATACTAAGTTTCCAACCACTACACAATTCTCTTTTTCCTTTTAGTCCACAAAGAGCTCTAAGTTGTCCATCTGTTTCAATCAAACCATATTCAAGTGAGGAAATAAAGCTTAGAGATAAGGATTTTACCCACTCAAATGTTGTGTTGGATGGTGACTTGGGAAGGGAGATTTCCCCACACTTAGACATTGCAAGGTCTACTTCCTTATGCTCTTCTTTGTGTATTTCCACCTTTTGACAAATTTCTTCAATTTCAACCTTTTCCCCTTTACTTGGCTTGGTGTTGTCTTCAAGAGCTTCGGTTTCTTGCCCAATGGGAGGTGATTCAATATTGGATAGGAATTCATTGATGAATAAATCCATCTCTTGATCAACCTCTTCATATTCTTCAATTTCGATATACACCGTGCCAACATTCTCTCCTTGGTAGATCTCCTTTGATTTATTCTCTTCTTCATTGTTCACCAAGGGTATGGGTGGTTGTGCACACTCTTCTATTATCTCAATGGAGGGGAGTTTAATTGTAGATAAAAATTTGATCGGGGTAAAACTTGTCTCTCAACAAATTCCCATTCGGCAAGTGTACCGAATTTGTCGTCAAGTAAAAACTCACAATAGAGTGAGGTCGAATCCCACAGGGATTGATTGATCAAGCAACTTTAATTAGAGGAATGATCTAGTTGAGCAAATCCATGAATATAGTTGATAGTTGCAGAAATTAAAATGGCGAGAAAGTAAATGACTAAAAGTAAATAGCAGAATTGTAAATGGGAATTGGGGAATTGCTCATAAAAGTAAATTGCAAAAAATAAAGAGAATGGGTAAGATCCGAAATGGGGAATTCATTGGGCTTAGGAGATGTTGCATTCTCCGGATCAACTTCATTTTCATCTCTTCCTCAATCAATGCACTCATTAATCTCCTTGGCAATCTTAAGTGATTGAATCACAATTTCTTGCAATTCAATCTCTCAAATCTTGATCAATAGCCAATTCCTTGGTCAATTGCTCATGAGAAGAGATGAAGTGTGTCACTGATTATACCACATGCATTTCCCAAATCAAATGCTTAGAGGGTTATAGCCACATACCCATCCACACTCAATTTGGTCCAGCATGAGAAAGCATTTCTAGCTAATCTCTTCATTCCTCTTTCAAGGATCTGAAGAGATCCATGTTTGAATAGCTTCTTAGGAAAGATAGAAGAAGAATAAGAAAATTAGTATTGATCCATCAAATTACAACAGAGCTCCCTCACCCAATGAAAGGGGTTTAGTTGTTCATAGCTCTAGAAATCAAAATCAAAGATGGAGAATACATGATAAAGCTAGAAGTGCAGAGAAAGTAAAGATACAAGAGTAGTTCTCTCTCCTATCTCCTCCAAAAAGCTCCTTTCTATTTCAAAACTACTCCTATATATACTACTCTTCTCAGCTTCTAGTCAGCTCTCCAAGTCGTGGGCCTCTGGATCTTTGAAGCAGTTCCTTTCTTCAATTGGGCTTTGCTTACTTGCAGAGAGAAAGTGTGAAGTGGGCAGAGACTTTAGCTCAAGACGTTAGGGGTGTTTAACAGTTAGTGAAAATACAAGTTCGAGAACGTTGCCATGCACCACTTTGCCTTACGTTAAAGCCCACGTTAGCTGGGTTAACGTGGCTTTTAACGTTGCCTTGTTATCCTTCGAGAACGTTAATGACACTCAACATTGTCACTAACGTTCAAGTGTGCCCCTTCTTTCACGTTAAAGCTCACGTTAACTGATGCCAAGGCATCTTAGGCTAGTTTCACTAGCATTTTTCTGTTAGTTTTAGTTGTTTTATGCATTTTCTTGAGCTTAAAGTAACCAAGAATGGTTAAATGAATAACAAAGCAATGAACCATCCAAACAGTATGATTTTGATGCAAATTCCATGAGTTTTTAGTTATATTACTTGAATGCTATGAATGGAAGATTTCTCATGAAATTTTGCAAGACTTTGATGCAGTTGTTTGGATGATTTCAGGGAAGAAGAGGCTAGGCAAGGAAGCAACAAAATCAATAAAGGAAGCTTGAATATCACATGTGGAGTTTAAGTTCCAGTTTAAGCTTAAACTGGAACTTAAACTGCCAAGCCATATAATGCTGGGAACTATCAGTGGCGTTTAAGCTCCAGTTTAAGCTTAAACTGGAGCTTAAACGCCAAAATCATGAAAGCTGAGGAAAAGCTGGAAGTGGCGTTTAATCTCCAGTTTAACCTTAAACTGGAAGTTAAACGCCAGAAATGAGAAATGCACCAGGGAGCCATTTCCACGTTTAAGCTCCAGTTTAACCTTAAACTGGAGCTTAAACGTGTTCGACCAAAATTCTCCTCCAGGGATGCTTTCTTCATTTCCACGTTTAAGCTTCAGTTTAAGCTTAAACTGAAGCTTAAACGTGTTCGACCATTCCACACTCCAGGGTTGCTTTCTTCCATTTCCACGTTTAAGCTTCAGTTTAACCTTAAACTGAAGCTTAAACGTGTTCGACTACTTTACCCTCCAGGGTTGCTTTCTTCCATTTCCACGTTTAAGCTTCAGTTTAACCTTAAACTGAAGCTTAAACGTGCTTGAGTTATACCACCTCCAGGAGTGTCCAACGTTTAAGTTCCAGTTTAAGCTTAAACTGGAACTTAAACGTGCTTCCACAAAAGGCATCACTGGAAGTGTCTGGCGTTTAAGTTGCAGTTTAAGCTTAAACTGCAACTTAAACGCCACTATTTGAAAAGGTTTCTGGGCCAAAGATATTGCAGTTTAAGTTAGCATTTGAGAACAAACATTAACTTAAACGTACTCTGGTATGAAACCCAATTGAATATCATGGTTTATGGGATTGGGCCTGAAGAATTGATGAGTCTGGAATTTCAATTTGTTGAGTCATGTGTCATTACTTGATTATCACTAAGTTGGCTCAATGAATGTTACAGAATTGGATCAGCAGCCTCATCAGGATTATGGATCATAAACCCAAAGCAAAAGGAAATCAGGGAAAGGCCTCAAAGCCCAAGAAACACAACAGAAGCTCAATTTAGAAAGTGTATAAATAGGATAGAATTTAAGTTAGAAAAAGAAACTTTGGATCATTTTTCGAGTTTTCATACTTTTTGTAATTGAATTCAAAGCTATGACTCACTAAACCCCTTTCATTGGGTTAGGGAGCTCTATTGTAATTCAATGAATCAATAATAGTTTTTATCTTCTTCTTCAATCTTTTCTCTTGAATTTTGTTAGAAAGCTTCTCGATCTATTTCCATTGGTTAGTTGTCTTGGGAAAGAAACTATCCATAATTGGAATCCTTCGGAACCTTGGGAAAGGAATGGAGGATTCATGCTAGAGAAGCTTTCTCACAGTGAATTGGATTGGGGTTTGGATGGATATTGTGACATGTAATCCTACCAAATTGTGGTTCATGAAACTGTGTGGTATAATCAGTGATCGAGCATCATCTCTTCTTATGAACATTTAAACCAAGGGATTGGGAATTTGTTTGGTTTTAGAGAGAATTGGTGAGCCAAGGGATTGGGATCCAATCATATAAGATTGCCAAGCAAAATTCAATGAATGCATTGGTTGAGGAAGGGATAAAAATGTTTTGATTCGGAGATCTCAATATCTCCTGAAACCCAATGAATTCCCCATTTCTGATCTACCACTTTCTCTTTACATTCTGCAATTAAATTCATGCAATCACCCCGATCCCTTTTTAATTTCATCAATTTAGCTTCTCGCTCTTTAATTCATGCAATTTAAGATTCCGCAATTTCAATTTCTTGCCATTTACGTTTCCCGCCAATTTTACATTCCGCAATTCTCATCTAAATCTTGATTCCGCTCAACTAGAACAGACTTCTAATCCGAATTGCTCACTCAACCAATCCTTGTGGGATTCGACCTCACTCTATTGTGAGTTTTTACTTGACGATAACCGGTGCACTTGCCGGAAGGAATTTTTGCCGATCGTGCAATTTCCTAAAATCGTAGCATCAAGTTTATGGCACCGTTGCCGGGGATTGGTTTTCGATTGACAATTCTCAAATTGGAAGTTAACTAGATTGAGCATTTTTCTTGTTTTGTTAATTCAGTTCAAGTTACTTGTTGAATTTTAATTTCTGCACTCTGTTACTTGCTTTCTTTCTTTATACCTTTAAATTCAAGCAACTAACTCACTGACTCACTAACTATTTGAATTAATTCCTCAACTGCTCTAACCATACTCTTCCATTAACCAAGAGTATTTCACTTGTTTGTTGCCTGTTCTGTGTTCTTGTATGATAGGTAGGAGAGGAGAGACATCAACTCCTCCATATACCGAACCAGAGAGGACCCTTCATAAACTTAGAAGGGAAGCAAGAGGGAAGAGAGTACTGGGAGAAGAAGAATCTGAAGGAGAATCTGAGGACAATTTTGAGGAAGCTCTAGATCTCAACATGGATAGAGAAGTTCACAACCATGAGAGAGCTGACGGAAACAATGTCATTCCCGAGAGGAGGGTTCTTGGTTCATACATAAACCCAACCTCTGGGAATTGTGGTAGCAGCATTCAGAAACCACCCATTCAGGCCAACAATTTTGAACTCAAACCACAGCTAATATCACTGGTGGAGAATCATTGTTCATTTGATGGGAGTGCTAATGAAGATCCAAACCAACATCTCACAAAATTCCTGAGAATTTGCGACACTGTGAAGTCCAATGGAGTCCAGGAAGATGCCTATAAACTGCTCTTGTTCCCATTTTCACTTAGGGACAAGGCAGCTAAGTGGCTGGAATCATTCCCAAGGAGGAGCCTAACAACCTGGGATGAGGTGGAAAGCACGTTTCTGGCACGTTTCTACCCCCCACAAAAGGTCAATAGGCTTCGATCTGAGGTTCAGACTTTTAGACAACAAGATGGTGAAACTCTCTACAAGGCATGGGAGAGGTTCAAGGATTTGACAAGGAAATGCCCACCAGACATGTTCCATGACTGGGTGCAATTGCATATTTTCTATAATGGACTTTCTTATGAATCAAGGAAGGCTGTAGACCATTCATCAGGAGGTTCATTGAACAGGAAGAAGACTGTGGAAGAAGCCATTGAAGTGATTGAGACAGTGGCTGAGAATGAGTACTACTATGCTTCAGAGAGATACAACACTAAGAGAGTCATGGAGCTAAACCATGTTGATACAATTCTAGCCCAAAACAAGGTGTTTGCCAAGCAACTAGCAGAGCTCACCAGGAAATTAGAAACAAATCAAGTGGCTGCAATACACACACAAGATCAAGAGGAAGTAAGCACTGAAGGAGGTGATTGGGAAGAGGCCAACTCTGTGGGAAATCAACAAAGGCAACCATATGATCCATATTCCAACATTTACAACCCAGGCTGGAAAAACCACCCAAACTTTGGGTGGGGAAACCAGCAAACCCAACCACAAAACCACAAACCTTACAACCCCAACCAACATAACAATTCCACATACCAAAACTCCAACCAAAGATCATACCAAGCCACACAAAACACTTACTCCCAACCACCATATCATGGCCAAAATAATCAACCTGCCCAACCTAATCCGAACCAACAATTTCAAGATCAATTAAACAGGATAGAAGGAATGCTTGCAACCATGGGTCAAGACATAACCGAATTGAAAGCCTTTAAGGAAGAAGTAAATTCTAACTTGCAAAACCAAGGAGCTGCCATCCAGAAGCTAGAAAATCAAATTGGGTATTTGTCTAAGCAAACCCCTGGGCCAAGCGTTTCTCATGCTGCCAAGGCTATTGCAAGGGAAGAATGCAAGGCCATCACCATATTGAAGGAAGTCTCAGAAGAAGAAGGAATCAGACCCTCAGAACAGGAGCCAGAAATCTTGAAGGAAGGTGTGGAAGAAGCTAAGCAGGAAAGTGAAACTGAGCAAGCCAAGGAACTGCAAAATAAAGGCATGCTGGAAACATACCAACCAAAAGCACCATTTCCTCAGAGGTTAGGAGGAGGTGAAAAAGGGAAAACATATTCAAGGTTTTTAGAGACATTTAAGTCTCTCCATATCAATATTCCCTTTCTTGAGATTCTCCAGCAGATGCCTACACATATCAAGTATTTGAAGGAATTGCTGAGCAAGAAAAGAGTTTTGAAGGGAGGACAAACTGTAATAATGAACAAAGAATGTAGTGCCCTCATCAAGAAGGACATAGTCTCTAAGAAAACAGACCCAGGAAGTTTTCATATCCCCTGCATCATAAGGGAAACAAAAATTGACAGAGGATTCTGTGATCTAGGAGCTAGCATAAATGTGATGCCTCTGACTCTTATGAAGAGGCTACAACTGAATGAGGTGAGATCCACTGATGTAATCATACAACTGGCTGACAAAACTCAGAAGCAAGCTGAAGGGGTAGTTGAGAATGTGCTGGTGAAAGTGGGAAATTATTTCTTCCCCACAGACTTTGTCATTTTGGACATCGAGGAAAGCTACCTACACCCTATCATTCTGGGAAGGCCATTTCTAGCCACTGCTAGAGCGCTCATAGATGTAGAACAAGGAGAGCTAATTTTGAGAATACATGATGAACAGCTCATTTTCCATGTTTTCAAACCTGCATCTGAGCCTGAACCAGAACCTGAAAAGCCTAAGGATGATAGTAGCCATCTGTGTTTGGAGGAAAGCAATCCAGCAGCTGAAACTCTGAAACAGTCCTTGGAAGGCAAACAAGAATTGCAAGAGTTAAAGCCACAAGAATCAATAGAAACAGATCAGAAGGATTCTCCTGGCATAAGGGTCAATGAAGAAATCCTCAAGAGAGAGGGAAGAATTGTAAAGAAATTGCCAAGAGGGTGGAGAAACAAGAAAATTCCCACTGAAGGTTTCTCTCCGGGAGATAAAGTGATATCAAGTCATTATCTGCCAATCCCACCTGGCCTCAAAACCATTCCTTCCCAGCTCCCTCAAGTGTTCACAATCAGGAAAGTTCTTTCTATGGAACATTTGGAAATCATGAAGGAATCAAATGGGGACGTTTTCATAGTGAGAGGAGAGGACATCAAGCACTACAATCCACCCTAACAAGGGACAACCGTCAAGCTAGTGACGTTAAAGAAGCGCTTCATGGGAGGCAACCCATGTTTCAGTATCCTTACTCTTTATTGTTTTGCTTTGCATCTAATAAAGCATGGTTTCTTATGCATGAACTTGAATCCTCAGGACAACTGTTGATAAGGTGCACTAAACATTGCATGTAAAATACAATTGGTCTCTAAGTTTGGTGTGCCTGAAGGCACCCCAATTCTTATTCAAATTGTATTCAATCTTTCATTCAAGGTGCACAACCAAACATTAAGTTTGGTGTTCCTCTTTGAACACAGTTAATGAAAAGCAAAAAGTTCCTCTGGATTTAGAAATTCATGACAAGTATACCATTTGCATGTTTTAATACTTTGATTTCAATTACTTTAGGTAGTAAAATTGTTTAGGATCAAAGAGCCAAAGTGACTATGATTTATTAGAATTATGCACATCCATTAAGGACAACCAACATGGATTTCATGTCATCAGGAGACATTACCAAACACTAAGTTTGGTGTCCAGTAATAAGTGTGCATACATACAAGGGTCACGGCTATAAGCTCATGAAGTCAATCATTGATTTACAATTCAAAAAGAATGAAAAACATGTGCAAGTACTATTCATTATTCACATGGACCGAAAAAAATGATAGCAAAGTTGTTTGTTTGTGCAGGTACAAAAGGAAAGATAAGAATGGATGAAAAAGACAAAGGGGGAGGTACGGTGCTTGGTCAAAAAGGGAGTTCACAAGTCTTTGAAACTAACACATGGGAAAAGGAAGTTCTGCATGAAAAGATAGCTACATGTACAACTTAATGCACCCAGAATACTTCCAAGAAAGTGAAAAGCAATAAGTCTTTCTCCCTCATTCATATATTTACCATCAAGCCATCCTTCACAAATCACCCTAGCCGTCCATTTTTCACTTGCATGCACTATAAAGAACCACTTGGGGAACGAGTTCCACACCACCAAATCTCCTTCTTGCACATATTCTTTCATCATAGCATAACTACCTCTTGCCGAAAACAACCTCACCACACTTCTAACAACATTTTCTTACTTCACCTTGTCAACCTTAGCTTGTCACTTGCCAAAACTAAAGAACCAATGGCAGCCTCATCTAGCCACAAAAGAAGAAAAGACAAGCAGCCAATGGAGGAGGAAAGGGAATTTGATGCATGGAAATACAAATCAGTTTTCCATGAGATTCAGGCCGAATGGATGAAACCTAAAAGGATACTAGCTAAGATTCCCTTTGACCTTGGAGAGGAGGAGTTCCCTAGTGTTTGGGAGAAGATCAAAAAGAGGAAGTGGGAGCTCCTGACTAAGCCAATCACTATAATCAACATCAACCTGGTGAAGGAGTTTTATGCAAATGCAGTGAGGGAGGATCCAACCGAGGAACCCACATACAAAAGCTATGTGAGAGGGGTGGAAGTTGACTTCAGCCCCAAGGCAATCATGAAAACTCTTGGCCTGAAAAACATACGTTTCAGCCAAGCAAGTTATGAGGATAGGATGATAGGAGAACCTGACTATTTGACTATTGCTGAAGACCTTTGTGCCATCAGAGCTGAATGGGTGAGAGGAACAAAAGGGGCTCCAAGAATCTTGAGAAGGGGAGACCTAACACCTAAAGCTAAAAGGTGGTATGAAATAGTTAGGAGATCCATCCTACCCACTGCAAACTCTTCAGAAATACTCCCTAAAAGAGCCGTCTTGCTACATTGCATTATGATGGGAGGAGAGATCAAAGTTCATAAACTCATTGCTGAACAGATACAAGAGTTTAGTGAGAAAAGTGACCCTGACTCCTGGCTCCACTTCCCTAGCACCATCATCAGACTATGCATCAAGGCCTAAGTACCACTTGAAGATGCAAGACCTAATTGGCTACATCCTGGAATGGCCATGACTGCTCACAGAATGACTCTTGGCCCAATTGCTCCAAGACATACAAAAAGAAGAAATGAAGAAGGGCAACAAGCAGAAGGGGAGCAAGAAGCAGAGCAAGAAAGAGAAGAAGAGCAAGAAGAGCAAAGAGATCCAGAAAGAAGGCAACAAGTTTCCAGAGACCCCATGGATATGAGCAGAATGCAGGAAATCATAGAAGGAATGTCTCAACAATACATGAGGTCTCAAGAGAAGCAAGAGGACTTTCACCTAAAAATGATGGACATGCAAAGGAACTTTGAATCAAGATTCCTAGATCTGCAAAGGGAACAGAATTTACAATTACAGGAATCCCTCAGCCATATAGGCCAACACCAAGATGACAATATCTTGGCAATCAAGGAAGCCACCACTTTGCAGAATGCAAGATATGCAGTTCAAGCTGATTACAACATCAGTTCTCAAATCAAGCTTAACTACATAGGGGAACATCTACACAAGATGGACCCAGCATTCCCAGCTTTTGATGAGTATTTCAAGGGGAGGAAAGAAGGAGAAATGAACAAGGCAGTGATCCTTGAAGAAAGAGTGGAAGAAACAATGAAAAAAGCTGGATTCTGGACAAAGCTCATAAGAAAAGACAAAGGAAGTACAAGTGGTCAAAAAGAGGCAAGAAGCAAGAAGAAGCAGGACCCCAAGAATCAAGAAGAACCAAGCAACAAATGAGAGGTGGTTTTGTTCCTTAATAATCAAATAATAGTTTGTGAATTGTCTTTATGAGCTTTCTTTCATTTTAAGTCATTTAAGTTTTATGTGAAATTTCTAGTATGTTTGTCTGTTTACTGCTTTGAATAAAGTGAATGTCTAGATGTTTGTATATAACTTCACCTTCTTAAACAAATGCTTTCCATGCTTGTTCTGTTTCCAAATATAAAAGAAAAGTTTGAACAAAAGTAACTTGGCTCAATTAGTGACAAATCAAGTAGAATTAAGTGGTGGTATGCATGCTTGATTGTTTAGTCAGATCATTGGAAATTGAGTGTAGAATTATCATTTTTGTGTAGAAGTTTGAATACTGTCTATGGATCTTGATGAATAAATGTCTTTGGCCATGAAAAAGAAAGAAAAAGTAGAAGAAAAAGCCACTGAAAAAGGGCAACCAAAAAGCAAAAAAATTGAGAAAATAAGCTAGGCACCAATGGTTTGAACTTCTGAGACAAATGCCTGTGGTGTTTATGTATTAAGGATATGCTTGGATGAATAGGTTCTGAGGAGTGTTTCAACACTTGGTAACTTGGGTTAACTAACCCGGGATTATCAACCAAAAGTCCATTATCAAGAGCAACCTAAATACAAAACATTTAGTCACACAAAGAGGTGCTGGGCACCAATGTCTCAAGAAGAAATGTGAACTAAAATGCCTGTAGTGGATATGTGTAGTGCACTGATAAGAAAAAGAAAATGCCAAAGGCTTGTGCAACACATGACACTGAGCAAACAAGGAGCAAAGGAGCTCTAAGAAAAAGAAAAACAAAGAAGGGAAAAGTGCCAAGGACATAAGAATAACAAGAGGCCATAGCAGTGTTTGATGGATGCAATGAAAAAGTGATAATCTTACCTGATAAGAATGAAAAAGTGATGCTGCAACTTTCTGCATAAAACCCTTCTGATGAACTTCAAATGCTTGCTAATATAGCCAATGTAATTGCTTTCTGTTTCATACATTCTTCTCAAATAACTCAAGACTTGCTTAGGGACAAGCAAGTATTAAGTTTGGTGTTGTGATGCCAAGGCATCTTAGGCTAGTTTCACTAGCATTTTTCTGTTAGTTTTAGTTGTTTTATGCATTTTCTTGAGCTTAAAGTAACCAAGAATGGTTAAATGAATAACAAAGCAATGAACCATCCAAACAGTATGATTTTGATGCAAATTCCATGAGTTTTTAGTTATATTACTTGAATGCTATGAATGGAAGATTTCTCATGAAATTTTGCAAGACTTTGATGCAGTTGTTTGGATGATTTCAAGGAAGAAGAGGCTAGGCAAGGAAGCAACAAAATCAATAAAGGAAGCTTGAATATCACATGTGGAGTTTAAGTTCCAGTTTAAGCTTAAACTGGAACTTAAACTACCAAGCCATATAATGCTGGGAACTATCAGTGGCGTTTAAGCTCCAGTTTAAGCTTAAACTGGAGCTTAAACGCCAAAATCATGAAAGCTGAGGAAAAGCTGGAAGTGGCGTTTAACCTCCAGTTTAACCTTAAACTGGAAGTTAAACGCCAGAAATGAGAAATGCACCAGGGAGCCATTTCCACGTTTAAGCTCCAGTTTAACCTTAAACTGGAGCTTAAACGTGTTCGACCAAAATTCTCCTCCAGGGATGCTTTCTTCATTTCCACGTTTAAGCTTCAGTTTAAGCTTAAACTGAAGCTTAAACGTGTTCGACCATTCCACACTCCAGGGTTGCTTTCTTCCATTTCCACGTTTAAGCTTCAGTTTAACCTTAAACTGAAGCTTAAACGTGTTCGACTACTTTACCCTCCAGGGTTGCTTTCTTCCATTTCCATGTTTAAGCTTCAGTTTAACCTTAAACTGAAGCGTAAACGTGCTTGAGTTATACCACCTCCAGGAGTGTCCAACGTCTAAGTTCCAGTTTAAGCTTAAACTGGAACTTAAACGTGCTTCCACAAAAGGCATCACTGGAAGTGTCTGGCGTTTAAGTTGCAGTTTAAGCTTAAATTGCAACTTAAACGCCACTATTTGAAAAGGTTTCTGGGCCAAAGATATTGCAGTTTAAGTTAGCATTTGAGCACAAACATTAACTTAAACGTACTCTGGTATGAAACCCAATTGAATATCATGGTTTATGGGATTGGGCCTGAAGAATTGATGAGTCTGGAATTTCAATTTGTTGAGTCATGTGTCATTACTTGATTATCACTAAGTTGGCTCAATTAATGTTACAGAATTGGATCAGCAGCCTCATCAGGATTATGGATCATAAACCCAAAGCAAAAGGAAATCAGGGAAAGGCCTCAAAGCCCAAGAAACACAACAGAAGCTCAATTTAGAAAGTGTATAAATAGGATAGAATTTAAGTTAGAAAAAGAAACTTTGGATCATTTTTCGAGTTTTCATACTTTTTGTAATTGAATTCAGAGCTATAACTCACTAAACCCCTTTCATTGGGTTAGGGAGCTCTATTGTAATTCAATGAATCAATAATAGTTTTTATCTTCTTCTTCAATCTTTTCTCTTGAATTTTGTTAGAAAGCTTCTCGATCTAATTCCATTGGTTAGTTGTCTTGGGAAAGAAACTGTTCCGAGGGTTACCTGAAACGTGTAGCTCGGTCGTCTTGGAGAAGTCCCGAGGTGGGGGAACTGATGACCCGAGCTTGATATGTAGAGTGGTTGGTGGTTGTACCTGCAATGACACTCCGATGCTTAAGTTAGCATGGGTCCAAGCAGATATGTGTAGAATGTGGAATGAATGCCATACCTGGGTGTTCCAGTGTATTTATAGTAGTTGGCCGTGATCTTCCCTGGATAAGATATTCTTATCTTATCTTATCTTTTGGGAGTTTTATCTCTATCTTTTGTGGAACCGCCCTTTCTAGGCCTTTTCGGCCTTTAGGTTTTGGGCTGCGTTCCTTTTGATGGGCCTTCCTTGCTTTATGGTCCGAGGTCCGACCTTTAGGTGTGGGCCTTAGGGCGAGGTCGGACCTTCTATGAACTTGCCGAGTTGGGGAGCTCGGTCAGGGTATGAACAGTGCCCCTGCCCGAGTTCGTCCTTTTTGAGAGGTCGAGCTCGGGTATAGTAGTTTTTGAAAATTCGAAAAATGGCCGTTTCAGCATTTATTGCTTTTTACCGTTTCTCCTCGATTTCCATTCGGGCTCTGTGAAGGCATTATTTATTTGCTCCCTTCCTTTTTCTTCGTTTATTCTGTTCCCTTCCTGTTTTTCTAAGTTTTGCCATCTCCTTTTTCGAGTACCGCTTCTTTTTTCTTTGTTCTTCTTCCCCGAATCTTTCCGCGTGTCTTTCCGGGGTTTCCTCTGCGCCGTCGTTCCGTTCTCCTTGCTTCGGAGCTCGTTGTCCTCGTTTCTTTCTTCTAGGTTTGTTCCCCTCTCTTTTCTTGTGCACATATGCTTCTGTTTCTTTTGTGTGGCTCTTTGTTTGTTTCTTTTCCCTATGCCTGGGTTGCCCCGAAAAGAGGCGCCGCCATTGCTTTGTTTGTTTTGTATATGGGGGGGGGAGGGCTCTTTTCTCTGGTATTTTGTTCCGGGTTGCTGCATTTTCTTCTAAAAGATCTTTGTTTCTTTGTTTTGCTGAATGGGTTTTCGCTGTCTGCTTTTTATGTGATTTTTGCTTGCTGTTGCATTCTTCTTTGTAGGCAAGAATTTTATGTCTCGAAAGGTTCTTCAAGCGATGTCGACCAAGATTCCAAGTGGTCTTGGTTGGGTAGATCCTGTTCCTCTAAGAGTCCCTTCTGTGGTAGATTCTGAGTATTTAGCTAGGTTTCGTAGGCAATGTAGCATATGTAAAGATAGAGAGTCTGAGAGGGATTATGAACTAGTAGCCCCGGATTCCGAGGAGAGAGTGTGCTTCCCGCCCCTAGATAGTTCCGAGAAGCTCTTCTTTTACGCTTATGACTATTTTTTCTCTAAGCTGGGTGTCCGACTTCCTTTTACCGACCTGGAGTCCGAGGTGTTATGGTCTTGTAACCTTGCCCCTACGCAGCTCCATCCAAATTCTTGGGCATTTTTAAAGCTGTTTCAACTTTTGTGTCAGTTTTTGGGCGTTGCTCCCTCTATTTCTCTTTTTTCCTACTTGTTTGTGTTGACGAAGCCGGGGTCGGGTGGAGGGAAGGTATCTTGGGTCTCTTTTAGGGCTAACCAGGGAAGGAAGTTTTGTACCCTTTATGATGAGTCCTTTCATGATTTTAAGAACTTTTATTTCAAGGTTCGGGCTACTGGAGACGTCCGACCTTTCTTTCTAGATGAGAGTGGGGAGCCTTCTTTTCCTCTTTGTTGGCAGGAGAATGTAGTGTCTGCTAAGTATACCTTTGAGAGTCTAGATGAGGTGGAGCAGGCTTTTGTGGGTGTGGTGAGCAGTTTATGGGGTCGGGCACCTCACTTGGACACGAAGAAAATGTTGGGAGATCCAAGCCTTCTCCGTTCCGAGTTAGGTAGTTCCCGACCTCTTCCGAGATTCATCTTTTTTAGTATTTTGGTTTTGCTTGTTTTTGGTGGAATTTCTGTTGTGGTAATCCTTTTCTTTATTTCTTGTAGAGATGTCTTCTCAGGCAGATTCCATGAAGTTCCTTCGTCGGACGAAGAAGTCTGTGGCTGCTCGGAATATCGAGGCCGGGGAGGCTTCTGCCCGATCTTCTCCGCAGAAGACTACTGTGGGTGTTCAGACTCGGTCGAAGACTATTCCGACTCCCCAGTTCCGAGCTATAAGTCAAGATCCTCCGACCTCTGGGCCTGTTGCTTCTTCTCCTCCTTCGTCTTCGGGTCCTCCTCCCAAGAAGCAGAAGACCTCTCAAGAGCTTGCGGGTTTTAATGATAAGGATTTCGATGCTCTTGGTTGGATTGAACAGCATATTCTCCCTCAGACTTTCATTTCTACTGATGATGTGTCTATGGAGCACCATTTTCAGTATATGGCGCGGAGCTGTGTCCGGATGGCCAGTCTTCATGCTGCTATTGCCCGGGAGTTCAAGAAGTCCCCTATTGGTGCGACCAGCTCCCGACTTGAGAAGGCTCAGTCTGAGTTTGAGAGGATTAGTCAACTGAAGGCTTCCAGGATTACTGAGCTAGAGGCATCTTTGGAGAAAGAGAAAGCTAAGGCTACCGCGGCTGTGGCGGCAGCGAAGACATCGGAGGAGATGGCGAAGGCGGCGACGGAGAATTATACTCGGTTATATGCCGAGCTTGTGGAGACAAAGGAGAAGTTGCAATCTGCTCAGGATGGTTTTTACGAGCTAGAAGGTCATGTGGCCAAGGGTATGGATGCTATGTTTGAAAACCTGAAGGCTCAGGTCCGGGTTCTGGCTCCCGACCTAGATCTGAGCTTATTCAGTACGGATAACGTCGTTGTGGAGGGAAAGATTGTTCCTGCTCCCAACGAGGATGAGGTTCTGGTGTCCGACCCCAAAGTTCCGTTTGTGAACCCGACCTTACCCTTGGCCGGGGATGGCTCTGGTGTGGAGGTTTCAAACCGGGATGACGTTGCCGTCGATGCAGTCCCGATTTCTATGTTTCCTCCGCAGCCTTCTGTTGATGTGGAGTCCGGAAAGGACCTTGATCCTCTGTAACCTTTTATTTTTGGTGTTTTGCCCGACCTGTGGGCTCTTTTGTTTTTGGATGGTTTCTGTGAACGCTTTGGACACCTTTTTGCCTTATTAGCTACTTGTAGTAACTTTTTAGCTTTTTTATGCGGTGTTTTTGTTCGCGTTTTGACTTTTTGTTCCGCTTTTATGCTTTTTAGTTGTTTTTGGATAACAACTTTTTAGCTAGCGCTTGGAACTTTTGCTTGTACTTTTTAGTTGTATAGCAACTTTTTAGTAAGCGTTTTCGAAATCTTTTGTTTTCGTTTTTTCGCTTGTACTTTTTAGTTGTATAGCAACTTTCTAGTAAGCGCTTCCGAAATCTTTGTTTTCGCCGTTTTAAGGCTTCTTTCTTTGGATCCGGGTTTTTTCTCGGACCTCGGACGTTTCGAGTACCTCCTTTTGTTGGGTCCGACCTTGTTGTTGGTCGGCCTTTTAAGTTATTTTTGTAATCTCTTTTTATTTGGCTTTTTGAGCCTTTTCAGAGTTACTTTATAACTTCTCACATTAATTTGAACCTCGTCACTTTATCTTTGCCGACCTTGTGTGGCCTCTTGGCAAATGATTTTTTGCGTTTTGCCGAGCATAAATTAATGCGCCTTGGCGGGGTACTTTCTAGGATTTGTTTCATCATGAGGAAGAAGAAAAGAAAATAGAAAAATTTGATTAGTATTAAAAAAGAAAGAATATTTACCCTTGAATAGGTCGGGTGTCTTTACTTTAAACGGGTGTCTCATTAAAAAACCCTTGTAGGGGAAAAAGAGTACACCTCGGGTTAAATTTTTCTAGCTGTAGTACCGTCTTAGATTACAGGCGTGCCAGGCCCTGGGCAGCTCATTGCCTTCTAGGTCGGATACTTTGTAATAGCGTGTCCCTAAGACTTCTGTTACCTTGTAGGGTCCTTTCCAATTTGCAGCTAGCTTTCCTTCTCCCGATTTTTGTGTTCCGATGTCATTTCGGATTAGAATCAGGTCGTGTATGGAGAAGCTTCGCTTTATCACTTTCTGATTGTATCTGAGGGCCGTTCTCCGTTTTAAGGCTTCTTCTCGAATTCGGGCTCTTTCTCGGACCTCGGGGAGGAGGTCGAGTTCTTCCTTTTGTGCCTGCGGGTTGCCTCCTTCGTTGTAGAAGATGACTCTGGGTGACCCTTCATCTATTTCGATAGGAATCATTGCCTCCATCCCGTAAGCTAGTCGGAATGGTGATTCTCCCGTTGTAGAGTGTGGGGTTGTCCGATATGCCCATAGCACCTGGGGGAGCTCTTCGGCCCATGCCCCTTTGGCCTCTTGGAGTCTTCGTTTTAACCCGGCCAAGATGACTTTATTTGCAGCCTCTGCTTGTCCATTGGCTTGTGGGTGCTCGACTGATGTGAATTGCTGTTTGATTTTTAGTTCGGCCACCAAGTTCTGAAAACTTGTGTCCGTGAACTGTGTTCCATTGTCTGTTGTGATGGAGTAGGGGACTCCGAACCTTGTGACAATGTTTTTGTATAGGAATTTGCGGCTTTTCTGAGCCGTAATGGTGCCTAAGGGTTCAGCTTCGATCCATTTTGTGAAGTAGTCGACCCCTACTATGAGGTATTTGACTTGCCCCGGTCCTTGTGGGAACGGGCCGAGTAGGTCGAGTCCCCATTTTGCGAAGGGCCATGGTGCGGTGATGCCGATAAGGTCTTCGGGTGGTGCCTTGTGAAAATTGGCGTGTTTTTGGCAGGGGGGCATATTTTCACAAACTCCGTTGCGTCTCTTTGCAAGGTCGGCCAGTAGAACCCGGCTCTGACTATTTTCTTGGATAGTGCCCGAGCTCCGAGATGGTTCCCACACATGCCTCCGTGGACTTCTTCGAGGACGCTTTTTGCTTCTGAGGTTGGGACGCACCTAAGGAGGGGGTTTGAGAATCCTCTTCTGTATAATACGTCGTGAATTAGTGTATAATTCTGGGCGTCTTTCGTGAGTCTTTTAGCTTCCTTTCTTTCGGCGGGGAGAGTTCCCGACTTCAGGTAGTTGAGTATGGGGGTCATCCATCCTTGCTGTTGGTTGGATATATTTAGCGTTTCTTCCTCTCTTAACACGGAGGGAGATTGTAAGGTTTCTTGGAGGAGACTTCTGTTGTTGCCTCCGGGCTTGGTGCTGGCGAGCTTTGAGAGAGCGTCTGCCCGGGCGTTTTGTTCCCGAGGTATGTGCTGGATTTGTATTTCTGAAAAGTGGCGTAATTGCGCCTGTGTTTGGTCCAGGTATTTTTTCATAGTTGGGTCTTTGGCCTGGTAGGTTCCATTTACTTGTGATGTGACGACCTGGGAGTCGCTGAAGATCGTGATTCTCTGGGCTCCGACCTCTTCGGCTAGCTTTAGACCTGCTAGTAGGGCCTCGTATTCGGCTTGGTTGTTCGAAGCCTGGAACTCGAATTTTAGGGATAGTTCTATCCGTGTTCCTTGGTCGCTTTCGAGTATAACCCCGGCTCCGCTTCCTGTTTTGTTTGAGGATCCGTCGACATACAGGTTCCATGAGAGTGGGGTTCCAGGGGTCTCCGTGTATTCTGCGATGAAGTCGGCTAGATACTGAGATTTTATGGCAGTCCGGGCTTCATATTGGAGGTCGAACTCGGACAGTTCCACCGCCCATTGTAGTATTCGTCCTGCCAGGTCTGTTTTTTGCAGGATGTGTCTCATGGGTTGGTTTGTCCGGACTTTGATGGTGTGGGCTTGAAAGTAGGGACGGAGCCTCCGGGCTGTGAACACTAGGGCGTAGGCGAATTTTTCTATCTTCTGATAGTTTAACTCGACCCCTTGTAGTGCCTTGCTTACAAAGTATATGGGGTGTTGTCCTTGGTCGTTTTCTCGTATTAACACTGAAGCGACTGCTCGATGTCCAACCGAGAGGTATAGTACGAGTTCTTCCCCTTTTAGAGGTCGGGTTAGGATTGGTGGCTGCCCGAGGAATTCCTTGAACTCTTGAAAGGCTTTTTCGCACTCCGGGGTCCATGAGAAGGGTTTCCCTTTCTTTAGGAGTGAGTAGAGAGGTAGTGATTTTATCGCTGATCCTGCCAAGAATCTTGATAGGGCAGCTAGCCTTCCATTCAGTTGTTGTACTTCTTTGACACACGTCGGGCTCTTCATATTGAGTATTGCCTGGCATTTGTCCGGGTTCGCTTCGATGCCCCTTTGAGTCAGCATGAAGCCTAGGAACTTTCCGGCTTCTGCGGCGAAGGTGCACTTTGTCGGGTTAAGTCTCATGTTGTGTTTTCTGAGGGTGCCGAAGACACTGGTGAGGTCGGTTAGCAAGTTTCTGTCTTCTTGTGTCTTTACCAGCATGTCGTCAACGTACACCTCCAGCTGTAGTCCGATGTGCTCTGAGAACACTTTGTTCATTAGCCTCTGGTAGGTTGCCCCTGCGTTCTTTAGCCCGAAGGGCATTACGACGTAGCAGTAGTTTGCCCTTGGGGTTATGAACGAGGTCTTTTCTTGGTCGGGTCCGTACATCGGGATTTGATTGTATCCTGAGTATGCGTCCATGAAGGAGAGATATCTGTAGCCTGAGGCTGCGTCTACTAAGGCGTCGATGTTTGGTAGTGGATATGGGTCTTTGGGGCAGGCTTTGTTGAGATCCGTGTAATCGACGCACATCCTCCATTTTCCGTTGGGCTTTTTTACCAGGACCACGTTTGCGAGCCATAGGGGGTATTTTACTTCCCTAATGAACCCTGCATCTAGCAGTGCTTGTACTTGTTCTTCTATTGCTTGCATGCGCTCGGGTCCGAGCTTTCGGCGTCTTTGTTGGACAGGTCGGGATCCCGGGTAAACTGATAGCTTATAGCACATCAGGTCGGGGCTTATGCCTGGCATGTCGGAGGCTTTCCAGGCGAGGAGGTCGGAATTCTCCCTTAAGAGGGTTATGAGTTCCTCCTTTAGGCCCGTTTCGAGGTTTGCTCCTATGTTTGTTACTTTTTCAGATGTGTTCCCGATCTGGACTCTTTCGGTTTCTCCCTCTGGTTGTGGCCGAAGATCTTCTCGGGCTTGAACTCGCCCGAGTTCTATTGTGTTGATCTCTTTTCCTTTTAAGCTCAGGCTTTCGTTGTAGCATCGCCGCGCCAGCTTTTGGTCGGCTTTTAGGGTAGCGATTCCTTTTGCGGTAGGGAACTTCATACAGAGGTGTGGGGTCGAGACTATAGCTGCCAGTCTGTTTAGGGTTGGTCGCCCAATGAGGGCATTGTATGCTAATGTGACGTCGACTATAATGTAATCGATGCTTAATGTTTTAGATTGCTCGCCTTTCCCGAAGGTAGTGTGTAGCGAGATGTATCCTAAGGGATGGATCGGGGTATCTCCTAGCCCAAATAGGTCGGTGGGATAGGCCTTTAGTTCTTTTTCTTCAAGTCTGAGCTTGTCGAAGGCCGTTTTGAAAAGGATATCTGCTGAGCTTCCCTGGTCAATCAGGGTTCGATGTAAGTTGGCGTTTGCTAGGATAATGGTGATTACCATTGGATCGTCGTGCCCGGGTATTATCCCTTGAGCATCTTCTCGGGTAAACGAGATAGTAGGTAGTTCGGGCAGGGGACTGTCTTCTCGGACGTGGTAGACTTCTTTGAGGTGTCTTTTTCGCGAGGATCTGGATGTTCCTCCGCCTGCAAAACCTCCATTTATCATGTGAACGTGCCTTTCAGGGGTTCGCGGGATTTGTTCGGCCCGATCTTCGTTATCTCCCCGCCTTCTCTTCCTGGTCTCTTCTCCTTTCTCTGCTATGTATCTGTCGAGTTTCCCTTCTCTGGCTAGCTTTTCTATAACATTTTTTAGGTCGTAGAAGTCGTTAGTAGAATGACCGTAGAGCTTGTGATATTCACAGTATTCGGACCGATCTCTCCCCGCTCTCTTGTGCTTCAGCGGTCGGGGCGGGGGGATCTTCTCGGTGTGGCATACTTCTCTGTAGACGTCTACCAGGGAGACTCGGAGGGGGGTGTAGTTGTGGTACTTCCGTGGCTTGTCCGAGTTGGGTTCTTCTTTCTTCTTCTGTTCCCGATCTCGATCTCGGAGTGGGTAGTTTGATTCCTTCCTAGAAGAGTCTCTTAGCTGGGAGGTTTCCTCCATGTTGATATATTTTTCTGCCCGCTCCTGCACCTCGTATAGGGAGGTCGGGTATCGTTTGGATAGGGACTGGCTAAACGGTCCCTCTTTTAGGCCGTTTGCTAGTCCCATGATGGCTGCATCAGTGGGCAAGTGTTGTATGTCCAGGCAGGCTTTGTTGAATCGCTCCATGTATTCTCGGAGAGTTTCTTGGTTACCTTGTTTGATCCCGAGTAGACTGGGAGCATGTTTTGTCTTGTCTTTTTGAATGGAGAACCTTGTTAGGAATTTTTTGGTTAGGTCCTCGAAGCTGGTGATTGATCTTGGTGGCAGGTTGTCGAACCACTTCATGGCTGACTTGGTGAGAGTGGTGGGGAAGGCTTTGCACCGAATCGCGTCGGAGGCGTCGACTAGGTACATTCTGCTTCTGAAGTTGCTGAGGTGGTGATTTGGATCAGTGGTGCCGTCGTAGAGATCCATATCGGGTGGCTTGAAATTTCGTGGTACCTTCTCCTTCATGATCTCTTGCGTGAAGGGATCATGGTTGCATTCGGGGGTGGTGCCGCGTTCTGTCCGGTCTTTTAGATTGGCCTCTATTTTCCGTAGTTTTTCTTCTAATTCTCTGCGCTTTCGAGCCTCCCTTCTCAGATCTTGTTCAGTTTCTTTCTGCTTTTTTATGTCCTCTTCGAGTTGTTTCAGTCGGTTTTGTTGTGCCCGGACTGCTTCCAAAATTTCCGAGCTCTTTTCTTTTTCGGAATTTTGTGGATCTTTGTTTGGGAGTGATGTTTTTGGGCGATTCTGTTTGTTTCCTCCTGGAGTGCGTGGTGATAGAGGGCTGTCCGGTCGTTCTCCGGTGTCAACTTCGTCCTCTTGTTCTGATGCGGCGTGGCCATTGTTGAGAGGGTCGTCCGCCATGGTAAAGGGATGACTTCCAGGTCCCCGGCAACGGCGCCAATGTTCCGAGGGTTACCTGAAACGTGTAGCTCGGTCGTCTTGGAGAAGTCCCGAGGTGGGGGAACTGATGACCCGAGCTTGATATGTAGAGTGGTTGGTGGTTGTACCTGCAATGACACTCCGATGCTTAAGTTAGCATGGGTCCAAGCAGATATGTGTAGAATGTGGAATGAATGCCATACCTGGGTGTTCCAGTGTATTTATAGTAGTTGGCCGTGATCTTCCCTGGATAAGATATTCTTATCTTATCTTATCTTTTGGGAGTTTTATCTCTATCTTTTGTGGAACCGCCCTTTCTAGGCCTTTTCGGCCTTTAGGTTTTGGGCTGCGTTCCTTTTGATGGGCCTTCCTTGCTTTATGGTCTGAGGTCCGACCTTTAGGTGTGGGCCTTAGGGCGAGGTCGGACCTTCTATGAACTTGCCGAGTTGGGGAGCTCGGTCAGGGTATGAACAGAAACTATCCATAATTGGAATCCTTCGGAACCTTGGGAAAGGAATGGAGGATTCATGCTAGAGAAGCTTTCTCACAGTGAATTGGATTGGGGTTTGGATGGATATTGTGACATGTAATCCTACCAAATTGTGGTTCATGAAACTGTGTGGTATAATTAGTGATCGAGCATCATCTCTTCTTATGAACATTTAAACCAAGGGATTGGGAATTTGTTTGTTTTTAGAGAGAATTGGTGAGCCAAGGGATTGGGATCCAATCATATAAGATTGCCAAGCAAAATTCAATGAATGCATTGGTTGAGGAAGGGATAAAAATGTTTTGATTCGGAGATCTCAATATCTCCTGAAACCCAATGAATTCCCCATTTCTGATCTACCACTTTCTCTTTACATTCTGCAATTAAATTCATGCAATCACCCCGATCCCTTTTTAATTTTAGCAATTTAGCTTCTCGCTCTTTAATTCATGCAATTTAAGATTCCGCAATTTCAATTTCTTGCCATTTACGTTTCCCGCCAATTTTACATTCCGCAATTCTCATCTAAATCTTGATTCCGCTCAACTAGAACAGACTTCTAATCCGAATTGCTCACTCAACCAATCCTTGTGGGATTCGACCTCACTCTATTGTGAGTTTTTACTTGACGATAACCGGTGCACTTGCCGGAAGGAATTTTTGCCGATCGTGCAATTTCCTAAAATCGTAGCATCAAGTTTATGGCACCGTTGCCGGGGATTGGTTTTCGATTGACAATTCTCAAATTGGAAGTTAACTAGATTGAGCATTTTTCTTGTTTTGTTAATTCAGTTCAAGTTACTTGTTGAATTTTAATTTCTGCACTCTGTTACTTGCTTTCTTTCTTTATGCCTTTAAATTCAAGCAACTAACTCACTGACTCACTAACTATTTGAATTAATTCCTCAACTGCTCTAACCATACTCTTCCATTAACCAAGAGTATTTCACTTGTTTGTTGCCTGTTCTGTGTTCTTGTATGATAGGTAGGAGAGGAGAGACATCAACTCCTCCATATACCGAACCAGAGAGGACCCTTCATAAACTTAGAAGGGAAGCAAGAGGGAAGAGAGTACTGGGAGAAGAAGAATCTGAAGGAGAATCTGAGGACAATTTTGAGGAAGCTCTAGATCTCAACATGGATAGAGAAGTTCACAACCATGAGAGAGCTGACGGAAACAATGCCATTCCCGAGAGGAGGGTTCTTGGTTCATACATAAACCCAACCTCTGGGAATTGTGGTAGCAGCATTCAGAAACCACCCATTCAGGCCAACAATTTTGAACTCAAACCACAGCTAATATCACTGGTGGAGAATCATTGTTCATTTGGTGGGAGTGCTAATGAAGATCCAAACCAACATCTCACAAAATTCCTGAGAATTTGCGACACTGTGAAGTCCAATGGAGTCCAGGAAGATGCCTATAAACTGCTCTTGTTCCCATTTTCACTTAGGGACAAGGCAGCTAAGTGGCTGGAATCATTCCCAAGGGGGAGCCTAACAACCTGGGATGAGGTGGAAAGCAAGTTTCTGGCATGTTTCTACCCCCCACAAAAGGTCAATAAGCTTCGATCTGAGGTTCAGACTTTTAGACAACAAGATGGTGAAACTCTCTACGAGGCATGGGAGAGGTTCAAGGATTTGACAAGGAAATGCCCACCAGACATGTTCCATGACTGGGTGCAATTGCATATTTTCTATGATGGACTTTCTTATGAATCAAGGAAGGCTGTAGACCATTCATCAGGAGGTTCATTGAACAGGAAGAAGACTGTGGAAGAAGCCATTGAAGTGATTGAGACAGTGGCTGAGAATGAGTACTACTATGCTTCAGAGAGATACAACACTAAGGGAGTCATGGAGCTGAACCATGTTGATACAATTCTAGCCCAAAACAAGGTGTTTGCCAAGCAACTAGCAGAGCTCACCAGGAAATTAGAAACAAATCAAGTGGCTGCAATACACACACAAGATCAAGAGGAAGTAAGCACTGAAGGAGGTGATTGGGAAGAGGCCAACTCTGTGGGAAATCAACAAAGGCAACCATATGATCCATATTCCAACACTTACAACCCAGGCTGGAAAAACCACCCAAACCTTGGGTGGGGAAACCAGCAAACCCAACCACAAAACCACAAACCTTACAACCCCAACCAACATAACAATTCCACATACCAAAACTCCAACCAAAGATCATACCAAGCCACACAAAACACTTACTCCCAACCACCATATCATGGCCAAAATAATCAACCTGCCCAACCTAATCCGAACCAACAATTTCAAGATCAATTAAACAGGATAGAAGGAATGCTTGCAACCATGGGTCAAGACATAACCGAATTGAAAGCCTTTAAGGAAGAAGTAAATTCTAACTTGCAAAACCAAGGAGCTGCCATCCAGAAGCTAGAAAATCAAATTGGGTATTTATCTAAGCAAACCCCTGGGCCAAGCGTTTCTCATGCTGCCAAGGCTATTGCAAGGGAAGAATGCAAGGCCATCACCATATTGAAGGAAGTCTCAGAAGAAGAAGGAATCAGACCCTCAGAACAGGAGCCAGAAATCTTGAAGGAAGGTGTGGAAGAAGCTAAGCAGGAAAGTGAAACTGAGCAAGCCAAGGAACTTCAAAATAAAGGCATGCTGGAAACATACCAACCAAAAGCACCATTTCCTCAGAGGTTAGGAGGAGGTGAAAAAGGGAAAACATATTCAAGGTTTTTAGAGACATTTAAGTCTCTCCATATCAATATTCCCTTTCTTGAGATTCTCCAGCAGATGCCTACACATATCAAGTATTTGAAGGAATTGCTGAGCAAGAAAAGAGTTTTGAAGGGAGGACAAACTGTAATAATGAACAAAGAATGTAGTGCCCTCATCAAGAAGGACATAGTCTCTAAGAAAACAGACCCAGGAAGTTTTCATATCCCCTGCATCATAGGGGAAACAAAAATTGATAGAGGATTCTGTGATCTAGGAGCTAGCATAAATGTGATGCCTCTGACTCTTATGAAGAGGCTACAACTGAATGAGGTGAGATCCACTGATGTAATCATACAACTGGCTGACAAAACTCAGAAGCAAGCTGAAGGGGTAGTTGAGAATGTGCTGGTGAAAGTGGGAAATTATTTCTTCCCCACAGACTTTGTCATTTTGGACATCGAGGAAAGCTACCTACACCCTATCATTCTGGGAAGGCCATTTCTAGCCACTGCTAGAGCGCTCATAGATGTAGAACAAGGAGAGCTAATTTTGAGAATACATGATGAACAGCTCATTTTCCATGTTTTCAAACCTGCATCTGAGCCTGAACCAGAACCTGAAAAGCCTAAGGATGATAGTAGCCATCTGTGTTTTGAGGAAAGCAATCCAGCAGCTGAAACTCTGAAACAGTCCTTGGAAGGCAAACAAGAATTGCAAGAGTTAAAGCCACAAGAATCAATAGAAACAGATCAGAAGGATTCTCCTGGCATAAGGGTCAATGAAGAAATCCTCAAGAGAGAGGGAAGAATTGTAAAGAAATTGCCAAGAGGGTGGAGAAACAAGAAAATTCCCACTGAAGGTTTCTCTCCGGGAGATAAAGTGATATCAAGTCATTATCTGCCAATCCCACCTGGCCTCAAAACCATTCCTTCCCAGCTCCCTCAAGTGTTCACAATCAGGAAAGTTCTTTCTATGGAACATTTGGAAATCATGAAGGAATCAAATGGGGACGTTTTCATAGTGAGAGGAGAGGACATCAAGCACTACAATCCACCCTAACAAGGGACAACCGTCAAGCTAGTGACGTTAAAGAAGCGCTTCATGGGAGGCAACCCATGTTTCAGTATCCTTACTCTTTATTGTTTTGCTTTGCATCTAATAAAGCATGGTTTCTTATGCATGAACTTGAATCCTCAGGACAACTGTTGATAAGGTGCACTAAACATTGCATGTAAAATACAATTGGTCTCTAAGTTTGGTGTGCCTGAAGGCACCCCAATTCTTATTCAAATTGTATTCAATCTTTCATTCAAGGTGCACAACCAAACATTAAGTTTGGTGTTCCTCTTTGAACACAGTTAATGAAAAGCAAGAAGTTCCTCTGGATTTAGAAATTCATGACAAGTATACCATTTGCATGTTTTAATACTTTGATTTCAATTACTTTAGGTAGTAAAATTGTTTAGGATCAAAGAGCCAAAGTGACTATGATTTATTAGAATTATGCACATCCATTAAGGACAACCAACATGGATTTCATGTCATCAGGAGACATTACCAAACACTAAGTTTGGTGTCCAGTAATAAGTGTGCATACATACAAGGGTCACGGCTATAAGCTCATGAAGTCAATCATTGATTTACAATTCAAAAAGAATGAAAAACATGTGCAAGTACTATTCATTATTCACATGGACCGAAAAAAATGATAGCAAAGTTGTTTGTTTGTGCAGGTACAAAAGGAAAGATAAGAATGGATGAAAAAGACAAAGGGGGAGGTACGGTGCTTGGTCAAAAAGGGAGTTCACAAGTCTTTGAAACTAACACATGGGAAAAGGAAGTTCTGCATGAAAAGATAGCTACATGTACAACTTAATGCACCCAGAATACCTCCAAGAAAGTGAAAAGCAATTAGTCTTTCTCCCTCATTCATATATTTACCATCAAGCCATCCTTCACAAATCACCCTAGCCGTCCATTTTTCACTTGCATGCACTATAAAGAACCACTTGGGGAACGAGTTCCACACCACCAAATCTCCTTCTTGCACATATTCTTTCATCATAGCATAACTACCTCTTGCCGAAAACAACCTCACCACACTTCTAACAACATTTTCTTACTTCACCTTGTCAACCTTAGCTTGTCACTTGCCAAAACTAAAGAACCAATGGCAGCCTCATCTAGCCACAAAAGAAGAAAAGACAAGCAGCCAATGGAGGAGGAAAGGGAATTTGATGCATGGAAATACAAATCAGTTTTCCATGAGATTCAGGCCGAATGGATGAAACCTAAAAGGATACTAGCTAAGATTCCCTTTGACCTTGGAGAGGAGGAGTTCCCTAGTGTTTGGGAGAAGATCAAAAAGAGGAAGTGGGAGCTCCTGACTAAGCCAATCACTAGAATCAACATCAACCTGGTGAAGGAGTTTTATGCAAATGCAGTGAGGGAGGATCCAACCGAGGAACCCACATACAAAAGCTATGTGAGAGGGGTGGAAGTTGACTTCAGCCCCAAGGCAATCATGAAAACTCTTGGCCTGAAAAACATACGTTTCAGCCAAGCAAGTTATGAGGATAGGATGATAGGAGAACCTGACTATTTGACTATTGCTGAAGACCTTTGTGCCATCAGAGCTGAATGGGTGAGAGGAACAAAAGGGGCTCCAAGAATCTTGAGAAGGGGAGACCTAACACCTGAAGCTAAAAGGTGGTATGAAATAGTTAGGAGATCCATCCTACCCACTGCAAACTCTTCAGAAATACTCCCTAAAAGAGCCGTCTTGCTACATTGCATTATGATGGGAGGAGAGATCAAAGTTCATAAACTCATTGCTGAACAGATACAAGAGTTTAGTGAGAAAAGTGACCCTGACTCCTGGCTCCACTTCCCTAGCACCATCATCAGACTATGCATCAAGGCCTAAGTACCACTTGAAGATGCAAGACCTAATTGGCTACATCCTGGAATGGCCATGACTGCTCACAGAATGACTCTTGGCCCAATTGCTCCAAGACATACAAAAAGAAGAAATGAAGAAGGGCAACAAGCAGAAGGGGAGCAAGAAGCAGAGTAAGAAAGAGAAGAAGAGCAAGAAGAGCAAAGAGATCCAGAAAGAAGGCAACAAGTTTCCAGAGACCCCATGGATATGAGCAGAATGCAGGAAATCATAGAAGGAATGTCTCAACAATACATGAGGTCTCAAGAGAAGCAAGAGGACTTTCACCTAAAAATGATGGACATGCAAAGGAACTTTGAATCAAGATTCCTAGATCTGCAAAGGGAACAGAATTTACAATTACAGGAATCCCTCAGCCACATAGGCCAACACCAAGATGACAATATCTTGGCAATCAAGGAAGCCACCACTTTGCAGAATGCAAGATATGCAGTTCAAGCTGATTACAACATCAGTTCTCAAATCAAGCTTAACTACATAGGGGAACATCTACACAAGATGGACCCAGCATTCCCAGCTTTTGATGAGTATTTCAAGGGGAGGAAAGAAGGAGAAATGAACAAGGCAGTGATCCTTGAAGAAAGAGTGGAAGAAACAATGAAAAAAGCTGGATTCTGGACAAAGCTCATAAGAAAAGACAAAGGAAGTACAAGTGGTCAAAAAGAGGCAAGAAGCAAGAAGAAGCAGGACCCCAAGAATCAAGAAGAACCAAGCAACAAATGAGAGGTGGTTTTGTTCCTTAATAATCAAATAATAGTTTGTGAATTGTCTTTATGAGCTTTCTTTCATTTTAAGTCATTTAAGTTTTATGTGAAATTTCTAGTATGTTTGTCTGTTTACTGCTTTGAATAAAGTGAATGTCTAGATGTTTGTATATAACTTCACCTTCTTAAACAAATGCTTTCCATGCTTGTTCTGTTTCCAAATATAAAAGAAAAGTTTGAACAAAAGTAACTTGGCTCAATTAGTGACAAATCAAGTAGAATTAAGTGGTGGTATGCATGCTTGATTGTTTAGTCAGATCACTGGAAATTGAGTGTAGAATTATCATTTTTGTGTAGAAGTTTGAATACTGTCTATGGATCTTGATGAATAAATGTCTTTGGCCATGAAAAAGAAAGAAAAAGTAGAAGAAAAAGCCACTGAAAAAGGGCAACCAAAAAGCAAAAAAATTGAGAAAATAAGCTAGGCACCAATGGTTTGAACTTCTGAGACAAATGCCTGTGGTGTTTATGTATTAAGGATATGCTTGGATGAATAGGTTCTGAGGAGTGTTTCAACACTTGGTAATTTGGGTTAACTAACCCGGGATTATCAACCAAAAGTCCATTATCAAGAGCAACCTAAATACAAAACATTTAGTCACACAAAGAGGTGCTGGGCACCAATGTCTCAAGAAGAAATGTGAACTAAAATGCCTGTAGTGGATATGTGTAGTGCACTGATAAGAAAAAGAAAATGCCAAAGGCTTGTGCAACACATGACACTGAGCAAACAAGGAGCAAAGGAGCTCTAAGAAAAAGAAAAACAAAGAAGGGAAAAGTGCCAAGGACATAAGAATAACAAGAGGCCATAGCAGTGTTTGATGGATGCAATGAAAAAGTGATAATCTTACCTGATAAGAATGAAAAAGTGATGCTGCAACTTTCTGCATAAAACCCTTCTGATGAACTTCAAATGCTTGCTAATATAGCCAATGTAATTGCTTTCTGTTTCATACATTCTTCTCAAATAACTCAGGACTTGCTTAGGGACAAGCAAGTATTAAGTTTGGTGTTGTGATGCCAAGGCATCTTAGGCTAGTTTCACTAGCATTTTTCTGTTAGTTTTAGTTGTTTTATGCATTTTCTTGAGCTTAAAGTAACCAAGAATGGTTAAATGAATAACAAAGCAATGAACCATCCAAACAGTATGATTTTGATGCAAATTCCATGAGTTTTTAGTTATATTACTTGACTGCTATGAATGGAAGATTTCTCATGAAATTTTGCAAGACTTTGATGCAGTTGTTTGGATGATTTCAAGGAAGAAGAGGCTAGGCAAGGAAGCAACAAAATCAATAAAGGAAGCTTGAATATCACATGTGGAGTTTAAGTTCCAGTTTAAGCTTAAACTGGAACTTAAACTACCAAGCCATATAATGCTGGGAACTATCAGTGGCGTTTAAGCTCCAGTTTAAGCTTAAACTGGAGCTTAAACGCCAAAATCATGAAAGCTGAGGAAAAGCTGGAAGTGGCGTTTAACCTCCAGTTTAACCTTAAACTGGAAGTTAAACGCCAGAAATGAGAAATGCACCAGGGAGCCATTTCCACGTTTAAGCTCCAGTTTAACCTTAAACTGGAGCTTAAACGTGTTCGACCAAAATTCTCCTCCAGGGATGCTTTCTTCATTTCCACGTTTAAGCTTCAGTTTAAGCTTAAACTGAAGCTTAAACGTGTTCGACCATTCCACACTCCAGGGTTGCTTTCTTCCATTTCCACGTTTAAGCTTCAGTTTAACCTTAAACTGAAGCTTAAACGTGTTCGACTACTTTACCCTCCAGGGTTGCTTTCTTCCATTTCCACGTTTAAGCTTCAGTTTAACCTTAAACTGAAGCTTAAACGTGCTTGAGTTATACCACCTCCAGGAGTGTCCAATGTTTAAGTTCCAGTTTAAGCTTAAACTGGAACTTAAACGTGCTTCCACAAAAGGCATCACTGGAAGTGTCTGGCGTTTAAGTTGCAGTTTAAGCTTAAACTGCAACTTAAACGCCACTATTTGAAAAGGTTTCTGGGCCAAAGATATTGCAGTTTAAGTTAGCATTTGAGCACAAACATTAACTTAAACGTACTCTGGTATGAAACCCAATTGAATATCATGGTTTATGGGATTGGGCCTGAAGAATTGATGAGTCTGGAATTTCAATTTGTTGAGTCATGTGTCATTACTTGATTATCACTAAGTTGGCTCAATGAATGTTACAGAATTGGATCAGCAGCCTCATCAGGATTATGGATCATAAACCCAAAGCAAAAGGAAATCAGGGAAAGGCCTCAAAGCCCAAGAAACACAACAGAAGCTCAATTTAGAAAGTGTATAAATAGGATAGAATTTAAGTTAGAAAAAGAAACTTTGGATCATTTTTCGAGTTTTCATACTTTTTGTAATTGAATTCAGAGCTATGACTCACTAAACCCCTTTCATTGGGTTAGGGAGCTCTATTGTAATTCAATGAATCAATAATAGTTTTTATCTTCTTCTTCAATCTTTTCTCTTGAATTTTGTTAGAAAGCATCTCGATCTAATTCCATTGGTTAGTTGTCTTGGGAAAGAAACTATCCATAATTGGAATCCTTCGGAACCTTGGGAAAGGAATGGAGGATTCATGCTAGAGAAGCTTTCTCACAGTGAATTGGATTGGGGTTTGGATGGATATTGTGACATGTAATCCTACCAAATTGTGGTTCATGAAACTGTGTGGTATAATCAGTGATCGAGCATCATCTCTTCTTATGAACATTTAAACCAAGGGATTGGGAATTTGTTTGTTTTTAGAGAGAATTGGTGAGCCAAGGGATTGGGATCCAATCATATAAGATTGCCAAGCAAAATTCAATGAATGCATTGGTTGAGGAAGGGATAAAAATGTTTTGATTCGGAGATCTCAATATCTCCTGAAACCCAATGAATTCCCCATTTCTGATCTACCACTTTCTCTTTACATTCTGCAATTAAATTCATGCAATCACCCCGATCCCTTTTTAATTTTAGCAATTTAGCTTCTCGCTCTTTAATTCATGCAATTTAAGATTCCGCAATTTCAATTTCTTGCCATTTACGTTTCCCGCCAATTTTACATTTCGCAATTCTCATCTAAATCTTGATTCCGCTCAACTAGAACAGACTTCTAATCCGAATTGCTCACTCAACCAATCCTTGTGGGATTCGACCTCACTCTATTGTGAGTTTTTACTTGACGATAACCGGTGCACTTGCCGGAAGGAATTTTTGCCGATCGTGCAATTTCCTAAAATCGTAGCATCAAGTTTATGGCACCGTTGCCGGGGATTAGTTTTCGATTGACAATTCTCAAATTGGAAGTTAACTAGATTGAGCATTTTTCTTGTTTTGTTAATTTAGTTCAAGTTACTTGTTGAATTTTAATTTCTGCACTCTGTTACTTGCTTTCTTTCTTTATGCCATTAAATTCAAGCAACTAACTCACTGACTCACTAACTATTTGAATTAATTCCTCAACTGCTCTAACCATACTCTTCCATTAACCAAGAGTATTTCACTTGTTTGTTGCCTGTTCTGTGTTCTTGTATGATAGGTAGGAGAGGAGAGACATCAACTCCTCCATATACCGAACCAGAGAGGACCCTTCATAAACTTAGAAGGGAAGCAAGAGGGAAGAGAGTACTGGGAGAAGAAGAATCTGAAGGAGAATCTGAGGACAATTTTGAGGAAGCTCTAGATCTCAACATGGATAGAGAAGTTCACAACCATGAGAGAGCTGACGGAAACAATGCCATTCCCGAGAGGAGGGTTCTTGGTTCATACATAAACCCAACCTCTGGGAATTGTGGTAGCAGCATTCAGAAACCACCCATTCAGGCCAACAATTTTGAACTCAAACCACAGCTAATATCACTGGTGGAGAATCATTGTTCATTTGGTGGGAGTGCTAATGAAGATCCAAACCAACATCTCACAAAATTCCTGAGAATTTGCGACACTGTGAAGTCCAATGGAGTCTAGGAAGATGCCTATAAACTGCTCTTGTTCCCATTTTCACTTAGGGACAAGGCAGCTAAGTGGCTGGAATCATTCCCAAGGGGGAGCCTAACAACCTGGGATGAGGTGGAAAGCAAGTTTCTGGCACGTTTCTACCCCCCACAAAAGGTCAATAGGCTTCGATCGGAGGTTCAGACTTTTAGACAACAAGATGGTGAAACTCTCTACGAGGCATGGGAGAGGTTCAAGGATTTGACAAGGAAATGCCCACCAGACATGTTCCATGACTGGGTGCAATTGCATATTTTCTATGATGGACTTTCTTATGAATCAAGGAAGGCTGTGGACCATTCATCAGGAGGTTCATTGAACAGGAAGAAGACTGTGGAAGAAGCCATTGAAGTGATTGAGACAGTGGCTGAGAATGAGTACTACTATGCTTCAGAGAGATACAACACTAAGGGAGTCATGGAGCTGAACCATGTTGATACAATTCTAGCCCAAAACAAGGTGTTTGCCAAGCAACTAGCAGAGCTCACCAGGAAATTAGAAACAAATCAAGTGGCTGCAATACACACACAAGATCAAGAGGAAGTAAGCACTGAAGGAGGTGATTGGGAAGAGGCCAACTCTGTGGGAAATCAACAAAGGCAACCATATGATCCATATTCCAACACTTACAACCCAGGCTGGAAAAACCACCCAAACTTTGGGTGGGGAAACCAGCAAACCCAACCACAAAACCACAAACCTTACAACCCCAACCAACATAACAATTCCACATACCAAAACTCCAACCAAAGATCATACCAAGCCACACAAAACACTTACTCCCAACCACCATATCATGGCCAAAATAATCAACCTGCCCAACCTAATCCGAACCAATAATTTCAAGATCAATTAAACAGGATAGAAGGAATGCTTGCAACCATGGGTCAAGACATAACCGAATTGAAAGCCTTTAAGGAAGAAGTAAATTCTAACTTGCAAAACCAAGGAGCTGCCATCCAGAAGCTAGAAAATCAAATTGGGTATTTGTCTAAGCAAACCCCTGGGCCAAGCGTTTCTCATGCTGCCAAGGCTATTGCAAGGGAAGAATGCAAGGCCATCACCATATTGAAGGAAGTCTCAGAAGAAGAAGGAATCAGACCCTCAGAACAGGAGCCAGAAATCTTGAAGGAAGGTGTGGAAGAAGCTAAGCAGGAAAGTGAAACTGAGCAAGCCAAGGAACTGCAAAATAAAGGCATGCTGGAAACATACCAACCAAAAGCACCATTTCCTCAGAGGTTAGGAGGAGGTGAAAAAGGGAAAACATATTCAAGGTTTTTAGAGACATTTAAGTCTCTCCATATCAATATTCCCTTTCTTGAGATTCTCCAGCAGATGCCTACACATATCAAGTATTTGAAGGAATTGCTGAGCAAGAAAAGAGTTTTGAAGGGAGGACAAACTGTAATAATGAACAAAGAATGTAGTGCCCTCATCAAGAAGGACATAGTCTCTAAGAAAACAGACCCAGGAAGTTTTCATATCCCTGGTGGACGAAATTGTGATCACTTGTATGTATTTATAAAAGATGTATACTCTGAGGGCATTGTTTATTTTCTTCACAATCTCGTTCAACTAACCAGCAAGTGTACTGGGTCGTCCAAGTAATAACCTTACGTGAGTAAGGGTCGAATCCACAGAGATTGTTGGTATGAAGCAAGCTATGGTCACCTTGCAAATCTCAGTTAGGCAGATTAAAGAGGAATTGTAATTATAATAAATAAAAAGGAATAATAAAAGGGATAGAAGACTTATGCAGATTCATTGGTAGGAATTTCAGATAAGCGGATGGAGATGCTGTAGAGCTCTTGGACGCCTGCTCTCCTACTCCTTCTACTCAATCCTTCTTACTCCTTTCCATGGCAAGCTTTGTATAGGGGTTCACCATCAACTGTGGCTACTTTCATTCCTCACGGGGAAATAACTTGTGCGGCTGTCACTCGCACAGCTAACCAGTCTGGAGGCATCACCCATGGCTGATGGCTACATCCCATCCTCGCAGTGAAAACTATGCTAACGCACTCTGTCACAGTACGGCTAATCACCGGTTGGTTCCTGCTCCTACTGGAATAGAATCCCTCTTTTGCGTCTGTCACCAACGCCCAGCAGGTTAAAGTTTGAAGCACGTCACGGTCATTCATGATCGGAATCCTACTCGGAACACCACAGACAAGGTTGGACTTTCCGGACTCCCAGGATCCTACTCGGAACACCACAGACAAGGTTGGACTTTCCGGATCCAGATGAATGCCGCCAACTATCTAACTTATACCACGAAGATTCTGTTGGGGAATCTAAGAGATACGCATTCAAGCTCTGTTGCATGTAGAACGTAAGTGGTTGTCAATCACGCACATTCGTAATTGAGAATGATAATGAGGGTAATTTGACTCATAACATTCATCATATTCTTGGGTACGAATGAATATCTTGGAATAAGAATAAGAGAGAATTGAATAAAAGAAGATAGAATTTCATTAATACTTGAGGTACAGCAGAGCTCCACACCCTTAATCTATGGTGTGCAGAAACTCCACCGTTGAAAATACATAAGCAAAGAGTTCAGGCATGGCCGAATGGCCAGCCCTCTCTAACGTGATCAAGTGACCGAATAATGAAAGACTTAAAGTGGTCAAAAGATGTCTAATACAATAGATAAATGTCCTATATATACTAGACTAGCTTCTAGGGTTTACATGAGTAAGTAATTGATGCATAAATCCACTTCCGGGGCCCACTTGGTGTGTGCTTGGGCTGAGCTTGATGAATTCACGTGCTAAGGCATATCTTGGCGTTGAACTCTGAGTTATGACGTGTTTTGGGCGTTCAACTCCGGATCATGACGTTTTTCTGGCGTTTAACTTCAGACAGCAGCGTGTACCTGGCGTTCAACGCCAAGTTACGTCGTCATTCTTCGAATAAAGTATGGACTATTATATATTGCTGGAAAGCCCTGGATGTCTACTTTCCAACGCCGTTGAGAGCGCGCCAATTGGAGTTCTGTAGCTCCAGAAAATCCATGTCGAGTGCAGGGAGGTCAGATTCCAACAGCATCAGCAGTCCTTTTGTCAGCCTTCTTCAGAGTTTTGCTCAAATCCCTCAATTTCAGTCAGAATTTACCTGAAATCACAGAAAAACACACAAACTCATAGTAAAGTCCAGAAATGTGAATTTAGCATAAAAACTAATGAAAACATCCCTAAAAGTAGCTTAAACTTACTAAAAACTATATGAAAACAATGCCAAAAAGCGTATAAATTATCCGCTCATCACAACACCAAACTTAAATTGTTGCTTGTCCCCAAGCAACTGAAAATCAAATAGGATAAAAAGAAGAGAATATACTATAAAGTCCAAAATATCAATGAATATTAATTTAATTAGATGAGCGGGACTTGTAGCTTTTTGCTTCTGAACAGTTTTGGCATCTCACTTTTTCCTTTGTAGTTTAGAGTGATTGGCTTCTCTAGGAACTTAGAATTTCAGATAGTGTTATTGACTTTCCTAGTTAGGCATGTTGATTCTTGAACACAGCTACTTTATGAGTCTTGGCTGTGGCCCTAAGCACTTTGTCTTCCAGTATTACCACCGGATACACAAATGCCACAGACACATAACTGGGTGAACCTTTTCAGATTGTGACTCAGCTTTGCTAAAGTCCCCAGTTAGTGGTGTCCAGAGCTCTTAAGCACACTCTTTTGCTTTGGATCACGACTTTAACCACTCAGTCTCAAGCTTTTCACTTGGACCTTCATGACACAAGCACATGGTTAGGGACAGCTTGATTTAGCCGCTTAGGCCTGGATTTTATTTCCTTGGGCCCTCCTATCCATTAATGCTCAAAGCCTTGGATCCTTGCTACCCTTGCCTTTTGGTTTTAAGGGCTATTGGCTTTTTCTGCTTGCTTTTTCTTTCTATTTTATTTTTTTTCGCCACTTTTTTTTTTTTCACTGCTTTTTCTTGCTTCAAGAATCAATTTCATGATGTTTTTCAGATCATCAATAACATTTCTCCTTGTTCATCATTCTTTCAAGAATCAATGATTTTAACACTCATAAACAACAAGATCAAAAATATGCACTGTTCAAGCATTCATTCAGAAAACAAAAATTATTGCCACCACATCAATATAATTAAATTAAATTCACTAATAATTTCGAAAATTATGTACTTCTTGTTCTTTTGAATTAAAACATTTTTCTTTTAAGAGAGGTGAAAGACTAATGGATTTTATTCATAGCTTTAAGGCATGGTTTACACACTAATGATCATGAAGTAGAAACACAAAAACATAGATAAACATAACACTTAAAAACCGAAAACAGAAAGAAAATAAAGAACAAGGAATGAATCCACCTCTTAGTGGCGTCTTCTTCTTGAAGGACCAATGATGTTCTTTAACTCTTCTATGTCCCTTCCTTGCCTTTGTTGCTCCTCTCTCATAGCTCTTTGATCTTCTCTTATTTCTTGGAGAGTAAGGGCGTGTTCATGGTGTTCCACCCTTAGTTGTTCCACGTTATGGCTCAAGTCCTCTAAGGAGGTACTGAGTTGCTCCCAATAGTTGTTGGGAGGAAAGTGCATTCCATGAGGCATTTGTTGATGAACTTCCTCATGTTCTCCTTGGGGGCCGTGAGGGACTTCCCTTGTTTGCTCCATCCTTTTCTTGGTGATGGGCTTGTCTTCTTCAATGGAGACATCTCCATCTATGATAACTCCAGCTGAATAACATAGATGGCATATGAGGTGGGGGAAGGCTAGCCGTGCCATGTATGAAGGCTTGTCAGCTATTTTGTAGAGTTCATTGGCTATGACTTCATGAACCTCTACTTCCTCTCCAATCATGATGCTATGGATCATGATTGCCCGATCCACAGTAACTTCAGATCGGTTGCTTGTAGGGATGATGGATCTTTGGATGAACTCCAGCCATCCTCTAGCTACAGGCTTGAGGTCCAGTCTTCTTAGTTGGACTGGTTTGCCTTTGGAGTCTACTCTCCATTGGGCGCCTTCCACACAAATGTCCATTAGGACTTGGTCCAACCTTTGATTGAAGTTGACCCTCCTTGTGTAGGGGCGTTCATCACCTTGCATCATGGGTAGATGAAACGCCAACCTCACATTTTCCGGACTGAAATCTAAGTATTTCCCCCGAACCATTGTGAGATAGTTCTTTGGATTCGGGTTCATACTTTGATCATGGTTCCTTGTGATCCATGCATTAGCATAGAACTCTTGAACCATCAGTAATCCGACTTGTTGCATGGGGTTGGTTATGACTTCCCACCCTCTTCTTTGGATCTCATGTCGGATTTCCGGATACTCATTCTTTTTGAGCTTGAAGGGGACCTCAGGGATCACCCTCTTCTTTGCCACAACATCATAGAAGTGGTCTTGGTGGCTCTTGGAGATGAATCTCTCCTTTTCCCATGATTCGGAAGTGGAAGCTTTTGCCTTCCCTTTTCCTTTTCTTGAGGAAACTCCGGTCTTGGGTGCCATTGATGGTGAATGAAAAATAAAACGCTAGGCTTTTTACCACACCAAACTTAAAATTTGCTCGTCCTCAAGCAAAAAGAAAAGAAGAGTAGAAGAAGAAGAAGAAGAGAATTTGGAAGAGAGGGAGAGAAGTGGGTTCGGCTATGTAGAGAAGAAGGGGTTATGTTGTGTGAAAATGAAGAAGAAAAGGGAGGTATTTATAGGGAGGGGGGAGGGTTAGGTTTCGGCCAATTTGGGTGGGAATGGGTGGGAAATTGAATTTGAATGTAATGGGGGTAGGTGGGGTTTATGGGGAAGAGGAGGTTGATGTGAATGGTGCATGGGGTAATTGGGAAGAGAAATTGATGTGATTGGTGAAGGTTTTTGGGAAGGGTGACATTGAGAATGAGATTTGGATTAGGAGAGTGTGAATAGGATTAAAAGAAAAGGTAGGTGGGGATCCTGTGGGGTCCACATATCCTGAGGTGGGAATCCTGTGGGGTCCACAGGTCCTGAGGTGAAAAGAAATACCATTCCTTCACCCTATAGGCGTGTAAATTGCCTTCATGCACCATTCTGGCGTTCAAACGCCCATTGGTGCATGTTCTGGGCGTTAAACGCCCATGTGATGCTTGATTCTGGCGTTGAACGCCAGTTTCAAGCTTGTTTCTGGCGTTCAGCGCCAGATTGTCCTCTGCGTGCGCATCCTGGCGTTAAACGCCAGGATGTAGCTTGTTTTGGGCGCTCAGCGCCAGGAAGATGCTCTGTTCTGGCGTTGAACGCCCGCCAGATGCATCTTCTGGGCGTTGAACGCCGGCCCGTGCGTCCTCCAGGGTGAAAAATTTTTTTCTTCTGTTTTTGACTCTGTTTTTAATTTTTTGATTTTTTTCGTGACTCCTCATGATCATGTACCTAATTAAACACAAAAATAACAAAGAAACAAAATAAAATAAAATTAGATAAATAAAATTGGGTTGCCTCCCAACAAGCGCTTCTTTAATGTCAATAGCTTGACAGTGGCTCTCATGGAGCCACAGAGCAATCAAGTCAATGTTGTCTAGTCCCAACACCAAACTTAGAGTTTGACTGTGTGGGCTCTTCTTGACCTTGAACTGAGAGAAGCTCTTCATGCTTACTCTCTTTTGTCACAGAGGGATTGCCATGTGCTTGAAACACAAGGTATTCTCCATTCAATTGAAGGACTAATTCTCCTCTGTTGACATCTATCACAGCTTCTGCTGTGGCTAGGAAAGGTCTTCCTAGGATGATGCATTCATCATCTTCCTTCCTAGTATCTAGGATTAGGAAATCAGCAGGGATGTAAAAGTCTTCAACTTTTATAAGCACGTCCTCTACTATCCCATGAGCTTGTCTCACTGACTTATCTGCCAATTGCAGTGAGAACAAAGCAGGTTGCACCTCAATGATCCCTAGCTTCTCCATTACAGAGAGTGGCATAAGGTTTATTCCTGACCCAAGATCACACAGAGCTTTTTCAAAGCTCATGGTGCCAATGGTGCAAGGTATCAAGAACTTGCCAGGATTTTGTCTCTTTTGAGGTAGAGTTTCCTGAATCCAAGTATCTAAATCACTAATGAGCAAGGGAGGTTCACTTTCCCAAGTCTCATTACCAAACAGCTTGGCATTCAGTTTCATGATAGCTCCTAGATATTGAGCAACTTGCTCTCCAGTCACATCTTCATCCTCTTCAGAGGATGAATAATAGTCAGAGCTCATGAATGGCAGAAGGAGATTGAATGGAATCTCTATGGTCTCTGTATGAGCCTCAGATTCCTCAGGATCCTTATTAGGAAGCTCCTTCTTGCTTGGAGGACGTCCCAGGAGTTCTTTCTCACTAGGATTTTCGTCCTCCTCCTCCTTTGTGCATTCGGCCATGTTGACTAAGTCAATGGCTTTGCATTCTCCTTTTGGATTTTCTTCTGTATTGCTTGGGAGAATACTGGGAGGAGTTTCAATAACTTTCTTACTCAGCTGGCCTACTTGTGCCTCCAAATTTCTAATGGAGGATCTTGTTTCATTCATGAAACTGAAGGTGGCCTTTGACAGATCAGAGACTATATTAGCTAAATTAGAATTATTTTGTTCAGAGTTCTCTGTCTGTTGCTGAGAAGATGATGGATATGGCTTACTATTATTCAGCCTATTGCGTCCACCATTGTTAAAACCTTGTTGAGGTTTTTGTTGATCCTTCCAGGAGAAATTTGGATGATTTCTCCATGATGGGTTATAGGTATTTCCATATGGTTCACCCAGATAATTAACCTCTGCCATGGCAGGGTTCTCAGGATCATAAGCTTCTTCAGAAGCTACCTCTCTAGTACTGTTGGATGCATGTTGCAATCCATTCAGATTTTGAGAGATCATGTTGACCTGTTGAGTCAACACTTTGTTCTGAGCCAGTATGGCATTCAGAGCATCAATTTCAAGAACTCCCTTCTTCTGAGGGACCCCATTATTCACGGAATTCCTCTCAGAGGTATAAATGAACTGGTTGTTTGCAACCATGTCAATGAGTTCTTGAGCCTCTTCAGGCGTTTTCTTCAGGTGAATAGATCCACCTGCAGAATGGTCCAGTGACATTTTCGAAAATTCAGAGAGACCATAATAGAATATATCTAATAGGGTCCACTCTGAAAACATGTCAGATGGACATCTCTTGGTCAGCTGCTTGTATCTTTCCCAAGCTTCATAGAGGGATTCACCATCTTTTTGTTTGAAAGTTTGAACATCCACTCTCAGCATGCTCAGCTTTTGAGGAGGAAAGAATTTATCTAAGAAGGCAGTGACCAGCTTATCCCAGGAGTCCAGGCTATCCTTAGGTTGTGAATCCAACCATATTCTAGCTCTGTCTCTTACAGCAAAAGGGAAAAGCATGAGTCTGTAGACTTCAGGATCAACTCCATTCGTCTTTACAGTATCACAGACTTGCAAGAATTCAGTTAAGAACTGATAAGGATCTTCAGATGGAAGTCCATAAAACTTGCAGTTTTGTTGCATCAAAGCAACTAGTTGAGGCTTAAGCTCAAAGTTATTGGCTCCAATGGCAGGAATGGAGATGCTTCTTCCGTCAAATTTGGATGTTGGCTTTGTGAAGTCACCAAGCATTCTCCTTGCATTATTATTATTATTATTTTCGGCCATCTCCTTCTCTTGTTCGAAAATTTCTGAAAGGTTGCTTCTGGATTGTTGTAATTTAGCTTCTCTTAATTTTCTCTTCAGAGTCCTTTCAGGTTCTGGATCAACTTCAACAAGAGTGCCCTTTTCCTTGTTCCTGCTCATAAGAAAGAGAAGAAAACAAGAAAAGAAAGAGGAATACTCTATGTCACAGTATAGAGATTCCTTTATGTTAGTAGAAGAAGAAAGGGGTAGAGTGAAGAAGAAACACAACTGTGAGGATGGCAGAGATGTGAGATGAGATGTTAGGATGTGAATGAAGAGAGGTGAAGAGAAGTGTTAGTAATTAAATAATTAAATAGAAGAAGAAAAGAGAAAGGAATTTTCGAAAATAATTTTGAAAAAATGGTTAGTGATTTTCGAAAATTAAAGATGAGATGAGATTAAAATTAGAATTTAAAACAATTAAAAAGAATTTTTGAAAAAGAGGGGGAGAATTTTCGAAAATTTAGAGAGGGAAAAGTAGTTAGGTGGTTTTGAAAAAGATAAGAAACAAACAAGGAGTTAGTTAGTTGATTGAAAAAGATTTGAAATCAAATTTTGAAAAAGATAAGAAGATAGGAGGTTAGATAAGATATTTTGAAATCAAATTTTGAAAAAGATAAAATTTTTGAAAAAGATAAGATAAAAGATAAAAAGATATATTTGAAAAAGATATTTTGAAAAAGATTTAATTTTAAAATTGACTTAACTAACAAGAAACTACAAGATAAGATTCTAGAACTTAAAGATTGAACCTTTCTTAACAAGAAAGTAACAAACTTCAAATTTTTGAACCAATCACATTAATTGTTAGCTAATTTTCGAAAATTTGATAAAAAGATAAGAAAAAGATTTTGAAAATATTTTGAAAAAGATTTTTTGAAATTTTCGAAATATATATAAAAAAATGAAAAAGATATGATTTTTGAAAAAGATTTTGAAAAGATAAGATTTTTAAAATTGAAATTTTGACTTGACTTGTAAGAAACAACTAATTTTTAAAAAATTTTTGACCAAGTCAACCCAAAATTTCGAAATTTTAGAGGAAAATAAGGAAAAGATATTTTTGATTTTTGAATATTGAATGAAAAACACAAAAATGACCCAAAACATGAAAATTTTGGATCAAGACACAAGATGCATGCAAGAATGCTATGAATGTCAAGATGAACACCAAGAACACTATGAAGATCATGATGAACATCAAGAACATAATTTTGAAAAATTTTTGATGCAAAGAAAACATGCAAGACACCAAACTTAGAAATCTTTAATGCATGAAAATTATGAATGCAAAAATGCACATGAAAAACAACAAAAGACACAAAACAAGAAATCATCAAGATCAAACAAGAAGACTTGTCAAGAACAACTTGAAGATCATGAAGAACACTATGAATGCATGGATTTTCGAAAACAATGCAAGAAAAATTTTAAAAGCATGCAATTGACACCAAACTTAAAAATTAACACAAGACTCAAACAAGAAACACAAAATATTTTGATTTTTATGATTTTATGATTTTTTTGTATTTTTATTAATTTTTTTTCGAAAATAAAGTTTGCAAAAACGAAAAATAAAAGAAAAATTTTTGAAAAAGATTTTTGAAAAGAAAATTACCTAATCTGAGCAACAAGATGACCGTCAGTTGTTCATACTCGAACAATCCCCGGCAACGGCGCCAAAAACTTGGTGGACGAAATTGTGATCACTTGTATGTATTTATAAAAGATGTATACTCTGAGGGCATTGTTTATTTTCTTCACAATCTCGTTCAACTAACCAGCAAGTGTACTGGGTCGTCCAAGTAATAACCTTATGTGAGTAAGGGTCGAATCCACAGAGATTGTTGGTATGAAGCAAGCTATGGTCACCTTGCAAATCTCAGTTAGGCAGATTAAAGAGGAATTGTAATTATAATAAATAAAAAGGAATAATAAAAGGGATAGAAGACTTATGCAGATTCATTGGTAGGAATTTCAGATAAGCGGATGGAGATGCTGTAGAGCTCTTGGACGCCTGCTCTCCTACTCCTTCTACTCAATCCTTCTTACTCCTTTCCATGGCAAGCTTTGTATAGGGGTTCACCATCAACTGTGGCTACTTTCATTCCTCACGGGGAAATAACCTGTGCGGCTGTCACTCGCACAGCTAACCAGTCTGTAGGCATCACCCATGGCTGATGGCTACATCCCATCCTCGCAGTGAAAACTATGCTAACGCACTCTGTCACAGTACGGCTAATCACCGGTTGGTTCCCGCTCCTACTGGAATAGAATCCCTCTTTTGCGTCTGTCACCAACGCCCAGCAGGTTAAAGTTTGAAGCACGTCACGGTCATTCATGATCGGAATCCTACTCGGAACACCACAGACAAGGTTGGACTTTCCGGACTCCCAGGATCCTACTCGGAACACCACAGACAAGGTTGGACTTTCCGGATCCAGATGAATGCCGCCAACTATCTAACCTATACCACGAAGATTCTGTTGGGGAATCTAAGAGATACGCATTCAAGCTCTGTTGCATGTAGAACGTAAGTGGTTGTCAATCACGCACATTCGTAATTGAGAATGATAATGAGGGTAATTTGACTCATAACATTCATCATATTCTTGGGTACGAATGAATATCTTGGAATAAGAATAAGAGAGAATTGAATAAAAGAAGATAGAATTTCATTAATACTTGAGGTACAGCAGAGCTCCACACCCTTAATCTATGGTGTGCAGAAACTCCACCGTTGAAAATACATAAGCAAAGAGTTCAGGCATGGCCGAATGGCCAGCCCTCTCTAACGTGATCAAGTGACCGAATAATGAAAGACTTAAAGTGGTCAAAAGATGTCTAATACAATAGATAAATGTCCTATATATACTAGACTAGCTTCTAGGGTTTACATGAGTAAGTAATTGATGCATAAATCCACTTCCGGGGCCCACTTGGTGTGTGCTTGGGCTGAGCTTGATGAATTCACGTGCTAAGGCATATCTTGGCGTTGAACTCTGAGTTATGACGTGTTTTGGGCGTTCAACTCCGGATCATGACGTTTTTCTGGCGTTTAACTTCAGACAGCAGCGTGTACTTGGCGTTCAACGCCAAGTTACGTCGTCATTCTTCGAATAAAGTATGGACTATTATATATTGCTGGAAAGCCCTGGATGTCTACTTTCCAACGCCGTTGAGAGCGCGCCAATTGGAGTTCTGTAGCTCCAGAAAATCCATGTCGAGTGCAGGGAGGTCAGATTCCAACCGCATCAGCAGTCCTTTTGTCAGCCTTCTTCAGAGTTTTGCTCAAATCCCTCAATTTCAGTCAGAATTTACCTGAAATCACAGAAAAACACACAAACTCATAGTAAAGTCCAGAAATGTGAATTTAGCATAAAAACTAATGAAAACATCCCTAAAAGTAGCTTAAACTTACTAAAAACTATATGAAAACAATGCCAAAAAGCGTATAAA